>NW_026110753.1:0-76561 GCF_024679095.1 Eriocheir sinensis
AAGAGAAATAGATGGGAGGGTTTCTAGAGTGCTGATTATGAGAGAGAGAGAGAGAGAGAGAGAGAGAGAGAGAGAGAGAGAGAGAGAGAGAGAGAGAGAGAGAGAAATATGAAACTGTTCCGTATCGATTAATAATGACAGGTTGGTTGGGGTACACACTCTCTCACACACACACACACACACACACACACACACACGCACAAAGGAATAATTTAGAATATGATATAAGCCGATAACGATAACAGAATAAAAAGTTAACTGATAAATACAACAAAGGATAATACAACCCTCACTACGACGCTGAGAGAGAGAGAGAGAGAGAGAGAGAGAGAGAGAGAGAGAGAGAGAGAGAGAGAGAGAGAAATATAATAATAATGTAGTGCCCCTGCTGCTCCCACCCCACCTGCGTGCCCCCGCCCCCAACCGACCACCACCTAGAAAGTGACGTCATCACCTCGACTGTTGCCAAGCACAACACAAAGCTCTACCTCTGCCCTGCCCCGAGTGTCCAAGAATAAGGTTTGTTAGCTAACTCACCCAACCACCAAGAAAATTATGTAAGCAAAACTCTATGGGTGATATTACTTCTTCGCTGTTTGCTATGTCAGACAGCATTGTAAACGACGTCAGCAGGTGCTATTTTACTAACGCCCTTCCTTCCCGCCTGTCCTGCCAGTAAGCGCGCTGAAGGGCAGTGCGTGGTGGGTTCGTGGCTGTGCTGGACAGACGGTGAGCACGCACCCCCTCCCCCAATCACTCCCTATTACTCTACCATCCCTTTACAGGTTACGTGTCTTGCAGTGTGGCATTACGACTGCCTGCCTGACTGCCTTACTAACTGTACCGCGTCATGCCACAATACCTACCATTTCCCCTGTGTAATGGAATGTTTACAATTCCTAGATAGCTACCCATGCTGGTGTGCGTCGTTACCACTACACTAGCTGCTATATTAGTAAAAAAATTTCCTGTCAAGCAGAGAAATCAGAAACGTAGTTTAGTTACAACTTATTTATTCAAACTATGTACAAAGGAAAGTTGCTTTATTGCGTAAAAGCACTGCATGGGAAGGGCAGTGAATGCGCGGTTCATTCACTGTCGATGCACAGAAATCACGATCCAATAAACTTTTAAGAAAATACAAAATTCTTAATTATGATACACTTTATACACAATAAAATTCTTAATTCTCATTGCCGTACTTTTGTCGGTTACAAGAGCTGTCACGGGTAAGGTTCAAACTACACCTACAAACATAATTATGTCGTAATGAATCAAACAGTGGTGGACTAGCACGTTAGGTTGCGCGGGCTAGTGAGCGGTCACAGCACGGCACAGCACAGCAAACACAACAGGGGCAGCACGCCGCCACACCGAGCCCACCAGCGGCTGGCGGCACCACCTCGTTCGACCCTTACTGTTAAGTATGTCAAGTGGCAACACTGAGGCTGACACAGTCCTACCTCACGGCTCGCCAAGGGGAGTCTTTCCTGCGCCCGCTGAAAGGACACAACCGGCGGCTCCTGAGGGTGGAGGGTGCAGAGTGAACACCCCACCAGGCGGACCCTGCGGCCCAGAGTTAGGTTGATGCGGCGCGTCGGAGTAGCTGTGGCGGTGGCGGTGCCGCTGGTGCAGCTCATGCAGGCACAGGGTGCTGAGGCTCATGTCCACCGTGGTGAGGTCCTGAGGCAGGCTGAGGGAGGCACAGGCTGCGACCCATCATGCTCGATGGGCCGAGGGTGCTGGGGCCATTACTGGGTCCCCTGCCGGACCAGACGTCATGCTACTGCCCAGGTTAGACTGCTGGAGGGAGGAGAGGATGCCTCCAGCAGTGGGGCCATGGCGGGAGCCCTCCACCTGAGACATTCTACCTGGAGGCCCCTGGGAGACCAGAGGGACTGTTGCAGCTGTCCTCCAACCCACGGTGGCTGCTGCAGTATGCTCGTGGTGGTCATACCAAGGCCGGCCCCGCCCGACAGGGAATTGAGAGAGGAAAATAGAGCGTTTTCCTCCTGTAGGGTGGGTAGCGCATTCACATCCCGCTGTGCCTGTGTGCGGAGGGCGTTGATGAAGGCCGTGGACCCTGGGAGGCTTCCACTTGGGGTTGGTCATGGTGAAATGTAGGAGAGATAGTTCTGTCTTGCCACCATCCGTCGCCATCTCTGGCTTCTGGGAGACCTCCAGGTTGACTCATCATGTCATCCAGGAGTAGGTCCGGCTGCCAGGTGGGGCTACCGTGTCGCCGGATGTCCATCTGGGCGAAGGAACACACGTCCCCCACCCCCACTACCTCCACTGTGAAGTTGCGGTAAAAGTCCACTATATCGAGAGCCTTGAAGCGGAGGCGAAAGATTAGGATGATTGGGGTGACAATGGGGGAGATGAGTTCCTCTACCATGTGCACAACGCGGTACTGGAACAGCTGCGAGAACTCCTTGCGGACGCGGGAGGTGTGTGCCTTCTCCCGCCAGTGGTCAGGGAGGTAATGCACTTCCGCCAATACCCTTCGCATCAGCATCTCGGGACAGAACACCAGGTTTTCGTCCGGTATGAAGACCCGGCAGCCGGCCAGCACTGCCCCGAGGATGGTCATTATGGTCAGGACGTGTTCCACTTGCAGAACATCCTCGTCGAACACAGTGAGCGCGGCGAGCACGGCAAACACGGCGCCACAGATGAAGGCCACGTGCCGCGCCACCACGGCCATCACGGGGATGAGAAAATGTTCATGCTGTGAGGCGGCGCGGTATCCACGATTCAGCCGTGCACTCATCTCATGGTCCAGCTCATTGAAGTGACGCAAGTAAACCTCCCGTAGTGCGACCAGCGGCGGCTCCCTAGGCTGCCTGGCTCCCGCTTCTGATCATCTCGGCGTAGTAGAAGAAGGAATACATTATCTGGAACAGCAGCACAAGGAACAGCACCGGTTGGCTATCCCAACATACAAAACCGCTGGTTGAGACGCTCAGCCAATTCATGCCTTTTTTCCGGCCGCTTGTACTCATCATGGAGGTGCCAGTTGTTTCTGAAGGGTGCCCAGGACCCCAGAAGAGGAGCATCTCAACGTTCATGCGCAGGCCCTTGGTGAGGGAAGACGCTGCTCCCACCAAGGGCAGCTCCAGCTTGAGAGGGATGATGTTCTGTTGACCATGGCGATGAAGTAGTTGGTGAAGCGGAGGATGCGGGTGGTAGATGTCAAGCTCGGTCAGCACCTCCTGTGGATGCACATGCGCTCCTCAACCTGGGAAAAGGACAGGAGGAGATTGAGGCTGACTGCCCTTTTGACAAGAAATATGGCAGTGGTGAGAATAGTATGATGACAGAAGGCACTGTATTTTTGGAGACATGTGTTGAGTGGGTGGGTGCTACCTATCATGATGAGAGTATTGTGGCTGACATAATTCTTGCATAAATAATGTTGCAAATTATTTTTTTGTTATTAGGAAAATCAACAGTAGTATTTATTATTCAAGTTAAGTTATCTGTGTTTTTAAAAGCAAATCTGACTCACATTCAATCAGCTGTTATTGAGCCTTGGGATAGTGTGCCTATTGCTGAAAGTGTAAGTTATCTATTCAGCCTAATTTGTTAAGTAATCCATCTTTTTTTGTGAATGAATGTGGTATTTTTCAGGCTCTAGGGCTCTGTGACTACAGGAGTTTTGTGTACGTACGATTCTGAGTTAGTTTAAATCATCTAAATCACCTGATTAGGTCTATAGTTGATCTTACACAATATTAATGTAGCCAAAGCAGATTAGCAGCTTTATTAAGCTTCTCACTGATTGTGGCAGTTCACTTTTTTTTTTAATTGATGCAAGATTAAGTGGGGAATTGAAGGTTTCAAGGAGCTTATTTCTGTGGAGAGATTGTGGGTGGAGTGCTTAAACTAAGGAAGAGAAACTGGAGAAATTAGTTTTCCTGTATTGAATGTATTATAATAACGGAAGGGAGGCTCCACTACAGTTTTGGTGAGTGAATACTGTAATGATGATGAGAATTGGGCCCGTTAGCAGCAAGGATTTTTGGTGCCTATTATCACTGGAATCTTAATTTTCTACCTAACTTCCCTTGGCCAAAGTAGTGGCCTAAACTATTTTTCAATACCAATTTGCAAAAGAGAATTTGAGATTGATTTGCCAGAGCAATGTAAAGATGATATTAACATAATTTTTATCATGTTGTAAAATAAAACCCTCATAGCGTAAATGATTATTCTCCAAGCATGTGTACAGTGTATTAGGAGAAACTGCAATAACAGAAGTAGAAAAATCCCGTAATGAACACCACTGAGTGCCTGGGATTGAACCGGACCTTCTGAGTAGAAGTCTGGGCAGCATACCCGACTGCACCACCGCTTACTCCACAGTGCGAGGCTGGGCGACAGGTATGGAGCGCAGAGAAGTGGCCTCTGTTGGCGCGTGACCTTTTAGCTCATTGGTGGCATGTGGTCAGTATGTTGCCCAGACTTCTACTCAAGAAGGCCCAGGTGTCAACTCCTCAGCACTCGATGGTATGTTCGATATGAATGAACAATCAAAACAAAAGGACCTGTAGTTTATTATTTCTCAAGTCTGAGTTGACACAATAATGCAGGTTCTGCTACTATTCACATTTCACTTCTGAAGAATAATCGTTTATGTACAGATGATTTTTATTCTAAAAAGATGATAAAAAATATCTCCATTATGCTCAGGTATATAATAATCATAGTATTATATGCGACATGTCTTCAAAATCATATTACATTACAACAACAATGTCGTAATTCTCTTTGCAAATTGGCATTGAAAAAATAGCTAAGTTACCTCTCAGCCCCTTTTGAAGTCTAAAAGAGAAAATTAGAAGTCTGGTGGTATAGGCACCAAATGCCCTTGCTCTGCCAACCAGGCCAATTAAAACACACTGCATAATCTGGCAGAGATACTACAATGTGATGATAGGAATGGATTTACGTACGTTTTCTTCTTCATATTTATCTTTTAGACTTACTTCCAGAGTCTGTGAAGTTTGTCAATCACTCAGTAGTAACTTTTCACACAGGCTCAGTTATCAAGAGTACCTAAATCACCTGTGACTGAGATTCACTGTCTATTGACTTTATCTCACCTCTAATTTCTTGAATATGCACTTCGAAGCAAGCTGTGGATAATTTTTTGGACATATTATGACACTTCCATGATACCTTTCTTACAAATAGTTCTTTTGCTCACAACGCTTGCTTTGCTTGAGTTCTCGATATGAACCCAAGCACTGTATTGGCTTTCTTACAGGCGGACTTGTGTTTTATTTGTTTCAAGTCACTGCTGATGGTGACCCTCAGGTCTTCTTTCCTCTTGCACAACATGTAGTGGTTCGCCACCCATGTGGTATGTGTGGTTGCTGTTTCTGGATCCGATATGCATTACTTTACATTTGGCAGTGTTGAAGGACATCTGCCATTTTTCTGACCACCGAGTGATCTGGTCCAGGTCCCTCTGGATAATTTCGCAGTCTGCCGTCGTGAGGGCCTTCCCACCCATCTTTGTGCCGTCGGCAAATTTTGAAAGCTTGGATTTTAATCCTAGTTCTAGGTCGTTGATATATATGTTGAAAAGTATGGGTCCCAGCACTGACCCCTGTGGCACTCCACTTGTGACCGGGAGCCACTCGGAGGCCTGTCCGTTGAGTACAACTCGTTGTTTTCTTCCAGTGAGCCAGTTCTTGATCCACGCTGTTAGATTGCAGCCTAATCCCGCCGACTTGAGTTTCTTGGGGAGTCTTTCGTGTGGCACTTTGTCAAAGGCTTTCTGAAAGTCTAGATATATAACATCGCTGGGGATATGATTATCCCAGTTTTCATAGATACCTTGGAAGAAGTCCAATAAATTGGTCAAGCATGAGCGCTTGTTCCTGAAACCGTGCTGAGCATCGGAAATGATGCTGTCTTCAAGGAACCTAACGAGTTTGTCTCTGATGATCTTCTCGAGGATTTTTCCTGCCACTGAGGTCAGGCTGATTGGTCTGTAGTTTAGGGCCACACTTTTGTCTCCCTTTTTGTAGATCGGAGTTACATTCGCTTGTTTCCAGTCTTTTGGGACTTTGTTTTGTTGTAGTGACAGATTGTAGATGGTGGTGAGTGGCTTGAGGATTTGCTGCTTGAGTTCCTTGAGCAGCCTGGGTGACAAGTCGTCGTGTTCGGTAGACTTGTTTGTCTCGAGTTTGTCTAGGTACTTCTTCACATCCCGTTCTTCGATTGTGCCAATTTCTAGGGGAGTGATTCCCATCGGTGGGGTAGGGCTCTCGGGTACGGACTGGGTATTCTCGACCGTGAACACAGACGCGAAGTTTCTGTTTAGGATTTCGACCATTTGTCTACTGTCCTGAGTTAGTACGTCACTTTCATCTTTTAAGGGACCGATATTGCTTTTTGTCTTCTTTTTGCCTTATATACGTGAAGAACTTTTTCGGGTTGGACTTGGCCTCGCGTGCAATTTGCTTTTCATAGTCGCGTTTACGCTGGCGAATGAGTGTTCTGCAAGCTCTGAGGCTTTGATGGTATTGTTCGTGTGCCTCGTCAGTGCCGTTTTCTTTGAGCGAGTTGTATTTTCTCTTCTTTAAATTAATCGCCGGTCGAACCTGGGTAGTCATCCATGGTGGGCTTGTGGCATTATTTGTTCTCCTTGTCTTCATGGGAACAGTTGTTCTCTCTACCTCCAGGAGTTTGTTCTTGAGGCCATTCCACGCTCCGTCCACAGGAGTGTAGGTCATGGGTTCCCAAGTTGTCTGGGTTAGCAGCTCACGAGCGAAATTAAAATTGGCTCTTTGGTTGTCTGGAATCTTGGACGTGTTTTCGGTGAGTTCATGGTCTGTTCTGAGCTTTAGGCGGATTAGGTGATGGTCACCCAACCATCCAGTTTTCGCCGACTTGATATCTCATGTGAGATCTGAATCACTCACGAGTACTAGGTCTAATATGTTATTTTCCCTCGTCGGTTGGGTAACAATCTGAGTAAGAAAAGTGTCTTCTAACATTTCGAGCAATCTGTTACCCTCCCGATCTCCAATCATCGTGGTCCAGTCAATGTTGGCACAGTTAAAGTCCCCGATAATGACTGATTGTTTGTTTTGCGTTACGGTATGGATTTCTTCGTACAGCGCTTCGTCGTCCGCTTCTTGTTGCTTTGGAGGTCTGTAAACGGTTCCAATCGTTATTTTGTTGTGCTTGCTAGTCTGCAGTTCAACATATACTGTGTCATATTTCTCTGAGTCTCCTTTGGTTACTTCCACGGCAGGGTATTTGTTCTTGACGTAACAGATAACACCTCCTCCTTTCTTGTGAAGTCTGTTTTTGTAGAAGCTCTCGTATCCTGGAATTGAGAATTCGGTCATAAGGTGGTCAGAGGTGGCCCACGTTTCGGTGATGGCAATCACGTCCGGACTTTCTACGTCAACGTAGGCAAGTAACTCATCCCGTTTGGGTATTAAGCTCCTCGCGTTGGTGTATAGGACAGAAATGTCCTTCTTGACTTCAGTGCTTCGAGGCACAGTAGTCCGGTGTCTGCGTGTGTTTTCTGTTGGGGGCGTTGGTGTATGATGGGCGGGCTCTATTGGTTGGTTGTTTACGATACTTTGGTGCCCCTCCCGCGCTCGGAGTTTTTTTAGTACAAAAGTACCTCCTCGTTCAGCAGCCTACCAAGCTGTGCTGAGCCAATCGCATTGAGGTGAAGACCGTCAGGACGGAAAAGGTCGGGGTTATCAAAGAAATGATCCCACACATTTGCGAACGAAACTTCGTTGTCCTGACAGAGGTGCTTCAGTCTGTTGTTGATGTTTGACGCCTTTCTGTGGAAGCCTGTAAAGGCGTTGATTCTCGGAAGAATCCCGGAGACAATGATGTGGCGTGACTTCTCCTTGTAGCGGCGGATTACTCGTCGGTAGTCGGCTAAAGTTTCCTCTGTACGCGTTGTTTGAACGTTGTTCGTCCCAGCGTGCAAAACAAGAGTGTGTCCTGTTCCGTGGTCTGAGACGAGGTCTGCTGCTTCTTCTATATCTTGTAGTTTTGCACCAGGAATACAGTAGCGTCTCCTGTTCTTGATACTTCGTCCACAGAACTCAGTCAGTTGTTCTCTAACAATGCTGTCACCCACCAGGAGGAGGAGGAAGACAAAGGTGGTATAATTTACGAGAAATATTATGTTCGTGGGGATCAATGGCGTGTGTGTGTGTGTGTGTGTGTGTGTGTGTGTGTGTGTGCGGGGGGATACCGTCCACACACACACACACACACACACACACACACACACACACACACACACACAAATCACGGTCATAAATCACATCTCGACCCACACAACAAACATTTAATGGCCGTGGGTTGACACTTTTCTCCCTCCCTTCCCTCCCTTTCCTCTCCCTCATTCATTCTCACCTCCCTACCTCCCTACCTTACTCTCCCTCCCTTCCTCCTTTCCTTTCTCTCTTTCTCCCTCCTTTCCTCCCTTTCCTCTCCCTCATTCTCACTTCCCTACCTACCTTCCTTTCTCTCTCCCTCTCTCACCATCCAGGGGTCAGTGCTTGGACCCATACTTTTCATCATATACATATATCAACGACCTAGAACTAGGATTGAAATCCAAGCTTTCAAAATTTGCCGACGACACAAAGGTGGGTGGGAGGGCCCTCACAGCGGCAGACTGCAAAATTGTCCAGAGAGACCTGGACCAGATCACTCGTTGGTCAGAAAAATGGCAGATGTCCTTCAACACTGCCAAATGTAAAGCAATGCATATCGGATCCAGAAACAGCAACCACACATGCCACATGGGTGGCGAACCACTACATGTTGTGCAAGAGGAAAGAGACCTCGGGGTCACCATCAGCAGTGACTTGAAACAAATAAAACACTGCAAGTCCGCCTGTAAGAAAGCCAATACAATGCTTGGGTTCATATCGAGGAACTTCGAATACAAGACGCCGGGAGCTATGTTATCCTTGTACAATTCGCTGGTAAGGCCCCACCTGGAATACGCCGTGCAATTCTGGTCTCCTAATTACAGGAAAGACATTGAATTACTTGAGAGAGTACAGCGCCGCGCCACGAAGATGATACCATCACTGAGGACGAGGCCCTATGAAGAGCGACTCGAGCGACTCAACCTCTTCACGTTGGAAAAGAGACGCCTGCGGGGAGACATGATACAAGTCTTTAAGTACCTGAACAAGCTCAGCAACGTTGATCACTCCAAACTCTTCACGCTACAAACCAACCTGAGAACAAGAAACAACGGAAAAATAATTCAAGCAAAGCGATGCAATACCGACATCGGCAGGAATTATTTCTCGAATAGAGTTGTTCGCCACTGGAACAGCCTTCCTGCAGAAGTGGTTAGCGCAGAGACCATCAACTCCTTCAAGAAACGCATTGATCGCCACTTTGCTGCATCGGGAGTGAACTGAACGTTCCCAAGAGTAGATACACAAGTGCTTTAATCCTTCCCTGCAAGCCACTCCTATGGCAAACGGATTGATTGAATCACTGAACGCAGGCAGCCTAGTAAAGAGCCAACAGGCTTTCTGCTGCCTGCTAGTCCATGTTTCCATGTTTCTTCCTACTCCTCCTTCTCCTCCTCCTCCTCCTTCTCCTCCTCTTGCTCCGGACGTAAAGAAAAGCCTCTGCGTCGTTTCTATATTTCATTGTGTTTACCATTGTTTTTTTTTGTACCCCGAGTGTGTATGGGGAGCACTCAGAATTTATGGCTTATATGTATGTAGATCCACCCCCCCCCCCTCTCTCTCTCTCTCTCTCTCTCTCTCTCTCTCTCTCTCTCTCTCTCTCTCTCTCTCTCTCTCTCTCTCTCTCTCTCTCTCTCTCTCTCTCTCTCTCTCTCTCTCTCTCTCTCTCTCTCTCTCTCTCTCTCTCTCTCTCTCTCTCTCTCTCTCTCTCTCTCTCTCTCTCTCACCACTCACACTCACACACACACACACACACATACACACACACACACACTGCAGGAAACTGAGCCTTGGCAGCAGTGGGGGCAGGCTCTGTCGGGCAAGGGGCGGCGGCCGCCACCAGCTTATTTTGTTGTAACTGCCGCCGCTTCGTTCACCATGACTTTTGTCAAACATTTACAATACAAATGAAGACAAAATTAGTGAGCAGAATGTTCCCTAAAACCTGCAGCAAGCACAACATCCGACGCACCGTGCTCGGCACCTGCGTCGTGCTGGCCGCCGACGGCGGCGCCAGCGGCGGGGCTCGGCCCGACAAGGTGACCATCACCCTTTGCCGGCGTCGGGGGTGCTGGCGAGCCCTCAGCTCGCGGAAGGTGGCCGCCTTCGCCTTCCCGGAGGCGTCCGGCCCCACCTCCGTCACTGCCCCGCTGGACCTGGAGTACCTCTTCAAGTGCAGCGGGAAACCAGACGCCGAAGCCACGCAGATCAAGATCTGTGTGGCGTACCGCCGCGGTGCAACTCGCAAGGCCCGCGTTAGCCTGGAGGAGCTCCTGGAGTCGCTGCTGGATGGAGGGCGACCTGGCAGCTTCTACTTGTACATCTATGAAGACAAAGTCGGCCTCCAGCAAGCCAGTCAGCAGTTCCAGGCCCTTCCCACAACATGGCCACTGGAACAGAAACCCGACAAGGGAAAGAAGGCCATGTATACTGAAGGAAACACCGCCAATGATGAAGACACCTACAACGAATGGAAAGTTTACCTAGAAAAGGTGTTTGTGGTGGAAGATCATGACGATGACACTTACAATGACGACGACACCTACAATGACGATGACACCTACAATGACGATGACACCTACAACGAACGGAAGGATCTCCCGGAAAGGGTGCTTACGGTGAAAGATAAAGACTTTGGCGAGGCGGCGCAGGAGGTTGTGGAAGCCTCTGATGTCGATGCAACAGAAGAGGAGGAAGCCTCAAATGTTCCTGCCGCGAAAGAGGAAGAAGAAGAAGCCTCTGATGTCGTTGCCGCAGAGGATGAAGATGCCTCTGATGTCGGTGCCGAAGGAGAGGAGAAAGCCTCTGATGTTACCGCCGCAGAGGAAGAAGAGACCTCTGATGTTCCTGCCGCTGAAGAGGAAGAAGCCTCTGATGTTACCGCCGCAGAGGAGGAAGAAACTTCTGATGTCGGTGCCGCTGAAGAGGAAGAAGCCTCTGATGTTACCGCCGCAGAGGAGGAAGAAACCTCTGATGTCGGTGCCGCTGAAGAGGAAGAAGCCTCTGATGTTACCGCCGCAGAGGAGGAAGAAACCTCTGATGTCGGTGCCGCTGAAGAGGAAGAAGCCTCTGATGTTCCTGCCGTAGAAAAGGAAGAAGCCTATGATGTCGGTGCCACAAGAGAGGAGGAAGCCTCTGATGTCGGTGCCACAAGAGGGGAGGAAGCCTCTGATGTCGGTGCCACAGGAGGGGAGGAAGCCTCTGATGTCGGTGCCACAGAAGAGGAGGCACCACTGCACAGAGAAGCCTCTCGGGGCGAAGTCCATTCACCAGTGACCGTCCCTGCCGCCCCCGCCACAGCTTCCCTCGCCTACCGCAGCCTCACCGTGGCGCAGATATTCATCTCCCGCCTCGCAGGACCCAGTGACCGCCAGCTGGAGGACCTGCGGCGGAGCCACGGCGTCAGCATCGTGCGGGTCAAGCGAACCCTGCACATCAAGGGCGACAGGGATGCTGTCCTGCGGTGCCACCGACACATACGCGACGAGATCGCCGAGTGGCGGAGGCGCGAGGCCGCTGAGGCTCAGTAAGCGAGCCACAGACATGCCTGTGACCCGTGACGGCCGCCTTAGCACCATGTTTCTTAGCATTTCTTATCATTTCTTGTCTTTCTTATCAATCTAGATATTCTGTTGTTGTTGTTATCATAGCCACCTCCCCAGCAAGATCACAACAGATCACTCGGATCTGTTGAGTCATCGTGAGCCGGTTTCGATTTTCGGGTGAAGGCGCTGAATGGAGCGGCTCAGATCCAGGATGAACTAGACAGAGTGTATGACTAGTTGGGGATGTGGCAGATAACATAAGAACATAAAAAGAACGGAAGGAGTCTGCAAGAGGCTGGTAGGCCTGTACAGTGTACAAGGTAGTTCCTGTGAACCTAAGCTCCTGTGAATCTTACCCCACCTAATATCACTGTCCATGAATTTATCTAAGCTATTTTTGAATGTGACTATCGTACTGACACTCACCTCATGACTGCCCAGGCTGTTCCACTCATCCACCACTCTATTAGAAAACCAATTTTTGCCCATGTCCCTGTTGAATCTACATTTATCCAGTTTAAAACCATTACTTCGTGTCCTACTCGGTTCTCTTACCATCGAAACCTTATTAATATCCCCCTTATTGAAGCCTCTCTCTCTCTCTCTCTCTCTCTCTCTCTCTCTCTCTCTCTCTCTCTCTCTCTCTCTCTCTCTCTCTCTCTCTCTCGCTCTCTCTCTCTCTCTCTCTCTCTCTCTCTCTCTCTCTCTCTCTCTCTCTCTCTCTCTCTCTCTCTCTCTCTCTCTCTCTCTCTCTCTCTCTCTCTCTCTCTCTCTCTCTCTGTGTACCTTGCATAAGATTATCCCTAAAATACTGTTTCTCTGTTGCTCTAAAACGTAAGCCGGAAAAAATCTTCATAAGTTGGAATTAAGGAAGAAGAAAAATAGCTAAGAATTATTTCGCGTCGTAAACTGCAAACAAACAAACAAACTAACAACGATTATATATATTCGTATTTTTCCTTCCTTCCTTCCTTTCCTTCAAACTTATCCCTTCTTTTTGCTTCCCCTTTTCTCTCCTCTTCCCCTTTCTCTTCCTCCTCTTTCTCTCACCTCTCTACTAACTCTCTACTCTTTCTCTATGCTTATCCTTTTCTTCTTTCCTTTGCTCTCAATCTTATTATTTGTTTCATTCTTCCTATTTCATTATCTGCCGCATTTTTCTTCCTCTTTCGCTAATTCTGTTACATTTTACCCTTTTCTTTGTTATCCATTGCTCTTAGTTTTCTCCCCGTTCTTTTTTTTACCTTTTCTCCCTTCTCTTTTCTTCTTTATCCTTCTTTCTTTTCTCTTCTGCTCGTAACAAAGTCTTCTCCACCATTTTCTTTATTATCTCCCTCCATTACTCTCCATTCCTTTCATTCCTCCCCTTCCAATTCCTCCCTTTTCTTTATCTTCCTTTCCCTCCTCTTCTCATTTCGTCACAAATTCTTCCTTGTATATATTTAACACACCCATAATTTTCTCTTCCTTTCTACCGTCCCCCTCCTTTTCTTCCCGTTCTTTCCTGCCCTCCCCTTTCTTTCCTCCCCTCCCCTTTCTTCCCCATACCTCAGCCCTTTCTTTTCTGTCCCCTAACCGGCTTTTTTTTCTTCTTCGTTGCCTCCTTATTTTTCGTACTCTAACCTTTGATGTGCTTTCTTGTACCCTTTTCTCTTCCCCTTTCATCTCTTTTATCTCCTCTTCTCTTCTTTACTCTGTTTTCATTTCCCTTCTCTTTTCCCCACTCCCTGGTTTCCTGTTTTCATTCTCCTCATTTTTTTATATCTTCCCTTTTCCTCTATTCTCTCTTTTTCTGCTATTTCTTTTTTTTTCCTTTCCATTTTAATTTGTTTAATTCCTTCTTTTTTTGTATTCCCTCCTTTCCCTTCCTTTACTCTCCTCTCCTCTCCTTTCCTTTCTTTTCCTTTCTTTCCTCTTCCCGTCTCCCATCTTCATTCGTTTCTTGTCCTTACCTCTTTCCTCTATTCTTTATCATATTCTTCTATTCACCATCTCTCTCCTCTATTCCTCCCCTCTATTCCTAACCTCTTTCTTGTATATTATCTCACCTCTTTCGCTTATTCTTTCCTTTTTGTTGAATTCCTCACCTTCTTCCCTCTAATCCTCACTTCTTTCCTCATCCCTTTCCTCTATTCCTCATCTCTTTCCACTAGCCCTCCTCCTCTTTTCTCTTCCCCCCCTTCTCTTTCCTCCTCCTCCTCCTCTTTCCCCCTCCCTCCCCTTCTCTAGTAATTGAGTATTCATGCATTTCCTTTAGAGCACAAAACCACGAGTGTTACGGAGAAGTGAGAGGGGAAAAAGAAGTGACCCAGGCCGTAACGAGGTGCCGAGAGGAAGGGAGGAGGAGGGGAAAGAGGGAAGAGGTAAAGTAAAGGTAAAGTTGGGAGCATACGCTATAGCTGCGCGTGGAGGCGGTGCTCATCTCCGTCCCATTGGTCATTGAGGCCTGTGGTGGGAGAGAACCTTTAACCCGACACAGCCCCAGGGGAGAAAGATAAAGGTAAAGATAGTTGGTGGGTACGGAAGGAAGAATTAAGTGGAAGGAATTGTGGTGGTAGTGCTGATGGTGGTTAGGTGAGGTGGAAGGGTAACACAAGGAAAATGGGGAAGGGAAGAGGAATGTCAAGACAGAGGGGGAGAGTAAGACAGAGTTTTACACACAAACAAATCACCCCCCCCCCCCTCCCCACAGCACGCAATAAACAACACCAGAACAACAAACGAACCTACACCACACAACTGTACACTCCTATTGTCTTTCCTTCTCGCCCACCTGTACCTTCACCACTAACCCACTTCCTCTTTTTACTCTACCCTTGATTAAAAGAAATAGATAGAGACAGTTGGT
This sequence comes from Eriocheir sinensis, assembly GCF_024679095.1. Taxonomy (NCBI): domain Eukaryota; kingdom Metazoa; phylum Arthropoda; class Malacostraca; order Decapoda; family Varunidae; genus Eriocheir; species Eriocheir sinensis. Next base: position 14,607 of record NW_026110753.1, read on the forward strand.
GGGTACGAGAGGGAGGATAAGGTGAGTGTGATGGGATAGTTAGGTAACGTTGTAGAAGGTAACGAAGAGGGAATCGGAGTGAAGGGGAGGTGAAGGATGAGGTGAGGGGAAAACGGGGAAAGAGAGAGTTGATGGGCACGAATGTAGAGAGGTGAAGGGATTGCGATAGTACTGGTAAGGTGGGGGGAGGTGGTGAGCAGGAAAAAAAATAGGGGGAGGGGAAGGAGAGGGGGAAAGGGGAAGGGAGAGGGAAAAAGGGGAAAGATAAGGAGTTGACGGGCACGAATGTAGAGAGGTGAAGGGATTCATGTGTATGCATCTGTGTGTGTGTGTGTGTGTGTGTGTGTGTGTGTGTGTGTGTGTGTGTGTGTGTGTGTGTGTGTGTGTGTGTGTGTAATGACAGAAAGAGATAATGAAAAAAAGAAAAGAAAAAACGGACAGCTGTGTTGGGGTTAAGAAGGGCACATCTCCAAGAAATTAGAATGGAGAATATAAACAGGGAGAGACAGATTCCGTGCAATTAGATGCTATCATTGTCAGAGATACGGCCATTTTGAGGTCAACTGTACTGTTAAGAGCAATGGAAAGGCCCACAAATGTTTCAAATGCACTGACGATCACAAATCGAAGGATTGCGTTGAAGGATTGTGTGAGGTACAAGAAGCCTGAAATCAAACACTCAGTGAATGATCAGTGTTGTGTAGTACTTCAAACCGAAATTGAGAGAATTCGTAACATTACCGATCATGGCTATTAATTAGTGTTTGTACTCAAAGACAAATTGTGTGTTAAATGTTCAATGTGTTGGAAATAATTTATCAGAACCCAAACACGGCCAAGTGACTTTGATGATGCCAAGTTTTATCAAAAGGACATCAGTAGGCTATTCATGAAAGCAATCACGACTCACTCACTCACTACGACGTTGTGAATAAGTGCATCGGGGATTGTTATCGAGGCTAACATCGTAATTGTTGACGGCCCTCGCAGAGCCATGCACCAGCAGCGGAGCGGGGCCTGAAACATCATCAACGGTAAACGGTAAACGGAGAAGAGAGAAGAGATTGAAATATTGAGAAAAAGATAAAAACATCGAATACGTCAAAATGAGAAAAAAATAAAGAAAGAAAGGATGAAAGAAAAAGTCTAAGAAAAAGAAAAAGGAGGAAAGATACAAATTAAGAAAGGGAAGGAAAAAGGAAGGAAGAAAGGATGGGGAATAAGATAGTTAATGGGATAACTAACTGAAGGAAGGATATTTAGAAAAGAAGACATGGGAATATGAATAACGATGATGAATATGATGCAGAAAGAGAGGGAGAACAAAATAGAGGTCACGACTATTTCATGAGCTAGTCTATAAGAGAGAACTAAAACGAGGAATAACTGTGAGGTAAAGACACCAAGGCGAGGAAAACAGGGATTTGTATATCATAAGGTAGAGAGAGAAATGAGGAACAGCTGAGAGGATTAAAAGCTTATAAGAAGAGGAGGTGGTGGTGGAGGAGGACGAGGAGGGGGAGGAGAAAAAATATTTACAAAAAATATGGGGAAGAGAAGGTAATTGAAGGGAAGGGAAGGAAGGGAAAGGAAGGAAAAGGAGGGAAGGAGGGAAAAGGAAGGAAAGGAAGGGAAGGAAGAAGAAGGGAAGGAAGAAGAAAATAAGAAATATATATGTAAAATAAAGTTGATAGGGAAGAGAAGGAAGAGGAAGGAGGAAGGGAAAGATAATAAGAGGAGGGAGAGAAAAGGAAAAGGAAGGGAGATAAGTATGAAAGGAGGAAGGACAAAAGGAAGGAAAGGAGAAAAAAGAGAGGAGGAAGGAAGGAAGGGAAGGATGGAAGAGAATAGTAATAATACGTAATAATAATAATAATAATAAAAATAATAATAATAATAATAATAATAATAATAATAATAATAATGATAATAATAATAATAATAATAATAATAATAATAATAATAATAATAATAATAATAATAATAATAATAATAATAATAATAATAATAATAATAATAATAATAATAATAATAATAGTAATAATAATAATAATAATAATAATAATAATAATAATAATAATAATAATAATAATAATAATAATAATAATAATAATAATAATAATAATAATAATAATAATAATAATAATAATAATAATAATAATAATAATAATAATAATAATAATAATAATAATAATAATAATAATAATAATAATAATAATAATAATAATAATAATAATAATAATAATAATAATAATAATAATAATAATAATAATAATAATAATAATTAATAATAATAATAATAATAATAATAATAATAATAATAATAATAATAATAATAATAATAATAATAATAATAATAATAATAATAATAATAATAATAATAATAATAATAATAATAATAATAATAATAATAATAATAATAATAATAATAATAATAATAATAATAATAATAATAATAATAATAATAATAATAATAATAATAATAATAATAATAATAATAATAATAATAATAATAATAAAAATAATAATAATAATAATAATAATAATAATAATAATAATAATAATAATAATAATAATAATAATAATAATTAATAATAATAATAATAATAATAATAATAATAATAATAATAATAATAATAATAATAATAATAATAATAATAATAATAATAATAATAATAATAATAATAATAATAATAATAACAATAATAATAATAATAATAATAATAATAATAATAATAATAATAATAATAATAATAATAATAATAATAATAATAATAATAATAATAATAATAATAATAATAATAATAATAATAATAATAATAATAATAATAATAATAATAATAATAATAATAATAATAATAATAATAATAATAATAATAATAATAATAATAATAATAATAATAATAATAATAATAATAATAATAATAATAAATCTCTCTCTCTCTCTCTCTCTCTCTCTCTCTCTCTCTCTCTCTCTCTCTCTCTCTCTCTCTCTCTCTCTCTCTCTCTCTCTCTCTCTCTCTCTCTCTCTCTCTCTCTCTCTCTCTGTAAAAATAATCCGAAATCTTTCTTCTGTTACATAAACAACAGAAAGGCGATCAAAAGTGGTATTGGACCTTTAACAAACAGCGACGGTGCACTAGTGACTGACAACCAACACATTGCAAACCTCTTAAACAATTAATTTTCCACGGTGTTTAATACTAACAGTCTTCCTCTCGCTACCACCAACACCAGAACTATTGTAAATCTCGAGCATGCATTGGCTAATTTTGAAATAGCAACCGATGAAGTCCTTAAAGCTCTCCATTCACTTAAAACAAATAAAAGTCCCGGACCCGACAAAGTATATCCTATACTGCTTAAAGAAACAAAGAGCGAGATACTCTCCTCCCTCACTACCGTATTCAATATGTTCTTGCGACAAGGCATCGTCCCTTCGGATTGGGAAAAGGCTAACGTGACACTGATTTTTAAGAAAGGAGACTAAAAAATACCAGGTAACTACCGACCCATTAGTCTAACTTCAATTGTAGGTAAGCTACTCGAGAGCATAATTAAAATTCAGAATTGTGAGTTACCTCGAAAGCCACTCATTAATTGGGGATTCACAACATGGCTTCCGTAACAAAAGATCCTGCCTGTCAAACCTACTGACCTTTTATAACGATCTCTTCTCAATTTATGACGTAACCAAATCAGTGGACGTAGTCTATCTTGATTTCCAGAAAGCGTTTGATAAAGCCCCACATCATAAATTACTTTATAAATTAAAGCAAATAGGCATTGACGGTCAAGTAAACCAATGGATCGCGAATTGGTTGAGCAACAGACAACAAAGAGTTGTGATTGACGGATTTAACTCAGAGTGGGCGCCGGTCACTAGTGGCGTCCCTCAGGGCTCGGTTCTTGGCCCAGTGCTCTTCATTATTTACATCAACGACGTGGATGTTGGACTCAATAATCGCATTAGTAAATTTGCAGACGACACAAAGATTGGTAACTCGGTTCTCACTGACGAAGACAGGCAAAGCCTCCAAGAGGATTTGCACAAAATTTCAGCTTGGTCGGATAAATGGGAGATGCCCTTAACGTAGACAAGTGCCAGGTCCTTCAAGTTGGAGCAAAAATTAAGTTCGATTACGAAATGCGCGGCGTTAAACTCACAAGCGGTCAATGCGTTAAGGACCTGGGGACTAAAATCGCGTCAAACCTCAAATTCTCACATCAATGCATCGATGCAGCAAATAAAGCGAACAGAATGTTGGGCTTCATTAAAATAAACTTTTTATTCAAGAATAAAGATGTAATACTTCCGCTCTACAATAGTTTAGTCAGACGCCACTTGGAATTTGCGGTACAGTTTTGGTCTCCCCACCATGCAAAGGACATTACTAAACTAGAAGGTGTTCAGCGTCGAGCAACAAAAATGATCCCTTCCATGCGCAACAAATCCTACGAAGAAAGGCTTTCCACCCTTAACATGTTCTCTCTTGAGAAACGTCGCCTCCGAGGAAAACTGATCGAATGTTTTAAAATACTTAATGGTTTCACGAATGTAGACAGAACAAAATTGTTTATGATCGATGACACTTTGCGAACGAGGAACAATGGCATCAAACTCAAATGTAGACAAGTAAATTCAGACTGCACCAAATTTTTCTTCACCAACGTTATAGTGCGAGAATGGAATAAACTCCCACCATCAGTGGTCCAGTGTAACACGATTGACTCCTTTAAAAACAAGCTCGACCATCACTTCCTTGAACTTAGTATTAACTGGAGTAGAAGAGCAACGTTTTGGAGCCATCTGATTAATGTAAAATCACTTAGGTTTAAGGACAGACCACCTAGTCTGGACCATGGGGTCTGTGTGGTCTGATTTTCTATGTAAATCTATGTAAACTCTCTCTCTCTCTCTCTCTCTCTCTCTCTCACTTTGAAAACAATGTGTCAGCCTATTGTATTAATTATAAACCTATCTATATATCTAAGTGTTGGCGAGGAGAAATGGTAGTGAAAAATAAACAATCATTCTAGTATTACCGTAAGGGCAGAGTAAGCATATGTAAGTGTATGTCTGTGTGTAGGTATATAGGGGGAAACAAGAGTCAAAGTGGGATCTACTACTATTGCTCTATTCATCACCATAAATAGCATCTTAGATACACTAGCATGCATAATGGCACCGAAATGGAGCCCCCTCAATGTTGCATTTGTTCGTCTCGAAATCAAAACTGTGTTCAGTGCTCGTGCGTAAGACGAGGCCAGCCATGTGTGAGCTGTAAGAGTTGGAGATTGTCGAAACTCAAACCCTCAACGGCAGGATGTGGAAAATGGTGAGCAACCAGAAGGGGTGCTGGGTGGACAGGCCAATGAAGGCGCTGGAGATGATCAGGTGGAGGGGGGTGCAGGTGGCGAGAGACATGGGCAGGGTGACCAGGGTGAGGACGCCTCGCGCGAGCTCCGCTTCTGGCAGAGGTGGACACTCGAGGAGACAGAGGAGTGGGTGCGAGACGCGTACAATCATGTGGTAACGTTTACTCCCAATAACGTATTTGAGGCCCCGAGATGTAACGCCACCAAAACCTTGATAGAGGAGAAAACCTACCTCATTAGAGCGCACAACAACTCCACGCAAATCGCCCCCTACGCTTTAAAGATTCTGGTCATACTACCGAACCTCATATGCCAACGGACTCACAAAAAGTCGAAACAATCTGAGGACGTGAAGGCGGTACAAAGAAGAATGGAGCTGTGGAGGAAAGGGGACGTCCGGAAGCTACTTGACGAGGCTAAAACACTGCAGGAGAGACTAGGCAGACGTAACAGTCGCAAGAAGGACAGTAACGACAGGGCTAGAAACTTTGCTGACAAGATGAGACAAGGCAAAGTGGCCATGGCAACTAGATCACTGTCAATAGAAGATGAGGCAGCGGGAGTCCTTCCCATGACGGAAGAGACACGCCAGATCCTTAAGGACAAGCATCCAGATGCTAGACCTGCACACCCAGAAATGAAGTTCCTTGGGGACTAAACCCCGCCGCATCGAGTTGCCTTCGACCATATCAGCGGTGACGTGATCTGGATGCACGCCCTTCACACGCAGGGAGCGGCTGGACCATCAGGCTTGGATGCCAAGGGGTGGAAACACCTCCTCAGTAAGAACGTCTCTGGTAATCCAGCTGTGGATCTTCGCGACGCAATAGCCGCCCTTGCAATAAAATTGGCGTCAGAGAATTGCCAACACCTCGAGCCTTTGATGGCCTGCCGGCTCATCCCGTTGGATGAAAAACCAGGCTGTCGCCCCATCGGGATGGGGAAGGTGCCCAGGAGAATCATAGGCAAGGCTGTCATGGAGGTGGTGAAGGACGACGTGAGGAAGGCGGTGGGAAACCTCCAAGTGTGTGCGGGTCAGCAGGCTGGGTGTGAAGCTGCCATTCACGCCGTCAGGAAAATGTTCGAAGACCCAGAATGCGAGGCGGTGCTGATGGTGGACGCTGCAAATGCGTTCAACAACATCAATAGGGAAACAGCACTGCACAACATCAAAATCAAGTGCCCTATATTCGCCCAATATATTGAAAATACATACAAGGAACCTGCCAGACTGTTCATCAGCAGTCATAATGACCAACGACTTGGAGACCCGGTGGCCATACAATCCTCAGAGGGCACCACCCAGGGGGACCCAGTGGCCATGGCAATGTTTGCCCTGGGAATGATGAAGCTGCAGGACATCATCCGCCATGAAAACACCAACGTCAAACAGGTGGCGTATGCGGATGACCTCACCGGGGTAGGAAAGTCTGCAGGCCTCAGGAAATGGTGGGACCTCGTCAATGAACACGGCCCTAAAATAGGGTACCGTCCCAACGCCACGAAGTCTGTGGTGATTGTAAAACCAGAGGCATACGATCGGGCCAAAACAGCATTCCAGGGCAGTAACGTGAAACTGTCAGTGACTGGAGAAAGACACCTCGGGGCAGTCATTGGAACAGCTGAATACAGAACCGAATATGTGAAAACAGCTGTAAAGCGCTGGGAGTCCGAACTGCAGAGGCTGAGCGAGATCGAAATAACAGAACCGCAGGCAGCCTACGCAGCATTTACGTACGGTGTCAAGCATAAATGGAACTACCTCATGAGGACAGTTCCTGATGTTGCTCCGTTACTAAAACCTCTGAAAGATGCTATCAGAAACATCTTCATACCGGCGATAGCAAATGGGAGATGTCCCAGTGACCAGGAGAGAAGATTGCTGGAGTTGCCGCCAAGAATGGGTGGGCTCGGCATCACCAACCCGCAAAATCTGGCTGAGTCTGAATTCGGGAACTCAATCCGAATCACAGCCTCCTTGACCGGATATATTACCAATCAAAATGAAAGGGGAGAAGACAACACTCAAGATATTAGGTCACTAAGGAATGAAATCTCCATAAACAGAGAAGGAAAACAGAGAGACACTCTGAGTGACCTAATGAGAGAACTCCCAGAAGACACAAGGAGAAGGACAGATATTGCACAGGAAGTGGGCGCTTCAAACTGGCTAACCGCACTACCTATCAGGGCAAAAGGCTTCAACTTAAACAAAAAATAATTCACTGATGCCCTTGGCCTCAGGTATGGCTGGCCAGTGGATGGGCTCCCAAACATGTGTAACTGTGGCTCACCCTTCAACCAAAATCATGCCATGACATGCAAGAGAGGAGGTTTCGTCTGCATGAGACATGATGAAGTAAGAGACGTAACAGCTCAGATGCTGAAAGAAGTCTGCCACGACGTGACTGTGGAACCCATGCTGCTCCCTCTGCAAGACGCACACCTCGCCAGACGCACCGCTAATGTTTCGAACGAAGCACGAGTGGATGTTAGCGCCAGAGGGTTTTGGACTCGCGGACAAAGGGCATATTTTGACATAAGGATCTTTGATCCCATGGCCCATTGCCACAGAGACCTGACCCTTAATTAATTAATGCAGCCCACAGAAGAAACGAACAAGAGAAGAACAGAGCATTTGAAGAAAGAATACAGAATGTGGACCAGGGTTCCTTCACCCCGGTAGTATTCACGACGGCAGGAGGGGTGGGACCAAGGGCGCAGAGCTTCTACGCAAGACTCGCCGAAACACTGGCGGATAAGAAACAGCAGCCAAGAAGCAGTGTGGTCGCCTCGATGATATGCAGGCTGTCCTTCTCCCGCCTGAGGTCAGCCTTGGTCTGCCTGAGAGGAACCAGGTCACCTGCACCCAAAAACACCCGCATTGCTGACCTGGACTTTGAGGCGACGGTGGTTGATAGTCGTATCAACCACAAGCTCTGTTAGCTTAAAAATAATATGTTTAGTAAGGTTTGTAATACTAAATAAAGATGGTTGTCGGCCACAGTCATTGGCGGGGTGGGGCCAATGAATTGCTTTGTGAAAGGATATGAGAGAATATACCGCTCACAACGCAACTTTAATAGATGGAGGCCTGTATTATACTGTAGTAGTAGTAGTAGTAGTAGTAATATTAGTAGTAAAAGTAGTAGTAGTAGTAGTAGTAGTAGTAGTAGTAGTAGTAGTAGTAGTAGTAGTAGTAGTTGTAATAGTAGTAGTAATAGTAATATTAATAGTAGTAGTAATAGTAGTAGTAATATAAGTAGTAGGGGAAAGAGTAGTAGTAGCAATAGCGGTGTTAGTAGTAATAGTTGTTATCGTAGCAATAGTTGTTGCTGATATTACTGTTGTAGTATAGGTATTATCATTTCCTGCTGTTTTTGTTGTCATTGTCATATTTACACATGGACAAAACTTTAATAATGTCATCGGCTTAACTACAAGGGACGGAAAATAAATAGCTTGATGCTTTCATTGTATTACATTTCGGTATATTTTCATCAATTATCTCCATTTGCTCTTCTTTAAATTTAGCTCCCTTATTCTCCTTTCGTACGTAGTGACTCTCTCTCTCTCTCTCTCTCTCTCTCTCCGTCCGTCAGTCAGTCAGTCACTCAGTTAGTCAGATAGCCAGTCAGTTAGATAGTTAACCATTCACTCATTCATTCAGTCAGTCTGTTCGCTATTCATTCATTCATTCATTCATTCAGTCAGTCAGTCATTTAGTCAGTCAGGCAATCAATCATTTTTTTTTACGTAGCCACAGAGTCAGTCAGTCAGTCAGTCAGCCAAATCAGTCAGTCATTTATGCATTAGTTAGTCTGGCAGTCAGACAGTTACGTAGGTAGTCAGACAGCTAGTCAGTCAGTCAGTCAGTCAGTCAGTTAGTCATTTAGTCAGTCAGGCAATGTTAGTTATTTTCGTAGCCACACAGCCAGCGAGTCAGTCAGTCAGTCAGTCACTTACATCAGCATGGTCAGCTAGTCAAGATAAGTCAGTCAGTCAGTCAAGGCGTTCAATCAGCCATTCTTAAACTAAGTCAGTCACTCCAGCAGGGAGCGCCATCAAATCCCGGAGTCTGCCTTACAAAACACTCGTTTTCTATCGTGTGCCGGGGCGGGGCCAAGGCCAGCGTGACCTTGAGGGCGGCGCAGGGATGAATGATGGGCCTTTAAACTCTGCCATGCATGCGGGACCCGAGCCAGTCGCGGCGCCCTGAATCACGCGTCACCGGCTACTTCGGGGGTCATGTTGGTAAACCTTTCGGCGTCCAGGCACACACACTGGGCAAGGCTGTCGTGGAGTGGTGGGCGCGTCCAGGGGTAGTTTACGGCCCTGGCGGTTGTCTGACGAAGCCTCTGTGATGGGATCTTGAAAATACTCCGGAAAACTCGATTACTCGCCTTCGTGGCCTTTGTAAACGTTTGTTGTGAGGTGGAAAGCGTTAAGAATACGAGACTCAGGTCGCCATTGTCAGACGCTTCCGCCTCTCACATCAACTTTTTCAAGGCCCAAAGAGGACATTAATCGGGCTCTAATGAGTGTTCGCTTAGGCTGATGGAACAAAAGAAGGGTCAGACTACCACCAGGGTCATGAAACTACCCCGGGAAATGCCCACAACTCCTACGGAAGCCTTGGCAAACGTGTGCGTGCTTGGGCGACGAAATGTTGACCCCGAATTCTTGAACGTATCAGCCCCCATGGCGACTATTTCCCAAGGCCGCAGGGAAGATGAGCTGGATGATCATGCGCGATTTTCCCGATCAAGATGCGTAAGTCTGAGGGCCTTATTTTTAACAGTATCGGGCTGTCATTACTACTCCACAGAGGATTAACCGGGCTTTCATGGGTGGTTTTCCAGTTCAGGGTGCAGCAGAGGTCCTGTAAACCTATCACCAGCATCACAAAACAGTCCACGGAAAGCCCAGCAACTTGTAAGTACGAGAGGCTTATCAAACAAGAGAACTGAGGGGCCAGACACTTGAAATAGACACTTAAGCGGATAGAGTGATTAGCAAGACTGGTTTCTACTCTCCGAAATGTGTAAATACATCTATACTGCAGGGAAATGGGTAGGCATAGAGATTAGAGCACACAGTGACACACACACACACACACACACACACACACACACACACACACACACACCGTCAGCTGTAAACAGACACACAGACAGTGCTGCAGGGATGGGTCAGTAAGGCTGCACGGCACGTATCCTTAACCCGTCGGCGCCTCGGTTCGCCTGTTTAAAAGCCTCTCGTAGAAGTTTCAGGGTTTTTCACGGACTGTCTCGTGATCCCGGTGACAGTCATACACGACCTCTGCACCCTCAACGGGACACCCCCGTGAAAACCCAGTTAATCTTCTCTGTGGGCTTGGAAAATAGTCCTAATCTGAGCCGAGACGTTTAGGAATATGGAACGAACTCACTTCAACCTCGTTTACAGTCTCTCTGTAGATTAGGTAACGCACACACCAGCGGCTTTGAAACAGGCGTAAAAGTAGCTACGTATAGTGATTGAAAGGCTCGTTTATATATCTATAATGCTCTCTCTCTCTCTCTCTCTCTCTCTCTCTCTCTCTCTCTCTCTCTCTCTCTCTCTCTCTCTCTCTCTCTCACACACCTTCTCCACGCTGGGCTTAGTGAACGTAGGGAGGAACGGCTTGCAATTTTCCTTCCTAGGTCTGTCAATGGCGAGCGCGAGATATTCATTCACTTCCTCTGTTGTGTTCTTGCCGCTTTGGGAGTCGCTGAGACCCAACCTGCGAAGGGGAAGGTGAAGTATTGCATGGGAGGGCGAGGCTGTCATCGGGGAGTTCCGGGCTAAGGACACACGGGCACCTGATAGAAAGGTGGAAGGTGAAGTATTGCATGGGAGGGCGAGGCTGTCATCGGGGAGCTCCGGACTAAGGACACACGGGCACCTGATAGAAAGGTGGACGGTGAAGTATTGCATGGGAGGGCGAGGCTGTCATCGGGGAGCTCTGGACTAAGGACACACGGGCACCTGATAGAAAGGGGGAAGGTGAAGTATTGCATGGGAGGGCGAGGCTGTCATCGGGGAGCTCTGGACTAAGGACACACGGGCACCTGATAGAAAGGTGGAAGGTGAAGTATTGCATGGGAGGGCGAGGCTGTCATCGGGGAGTTCCGGGCTAAGGACACACGGGCACTTGCTTAAGCAAGAACAATAACTTGTAACATATATATTTATGTTGCAACTTGGGGGCAGACAATGAAAGCGACGGACAATGAGGAAAGAAACAATCGTCGTTGTCGGTCTGTTTACCTGTCTGTTATTTTTCTTACCGAAATACATAAAAATCTGATGAATATATTTATCAGTTCCACATGGGTGGACATCCCAAACATTTACACAGCTCCCTCCAGACACACATGACGGCCGTGCTGCGTGCGCCAAGTGCCGGAGGCGGTAACAGTGAAAACGTGTAAGAAAGTATTAAGGGTTATGATTATTTTCCAGTAATCACTCCTCCATTTTTCGCAATTCTTGAAAAAAAATACGTTAATCAGAAATAGAAAAAAAGAGTCTGGATAGAAACTGTAAAACTTAATCTGTTGTTTGCTCAGCACGTAAAGGAAAATTGAGCTGCTTCTCCGTCACAGATTTACGTAGAAAGTAAATTAGTACGTACCACGCACACAAACACACTCACACACACAATAAAACTTCCTTTCTGTGTGTGTGTGTGTGTGTGTGTGTGTGTGTGTGTGTGTGTGTGTGTGTGTGTGTGTGTGTGTGTGTGTGTGTGCTTTCCTCATCACATCTGATAACGAAGACGTTGAGGATTGTTTCGACACAGCCACTCAGCGCGGCCGGTCGGCTTAGAGAGAAAGGCGGCGACTCTCTCCTCACTCTTCATAAATAAAAGCGGATCAGCAAAGTAGCTTCTCCCGCGACGCCACCGATGAACAACTCTGTGGGGGGTCCTACCTGCCCGCCGCGCCCCGCCAAGCTCCCACCTCGCCCCCACCCCCGGATGACCAGGCGTTTCAAATTAAGTATTTATGGAGAAACTACTCACTGCCCGTAACTCTTGGACGCTTCTTCACACACAGCCTTCTCCAAGGTATGCGATAAATACATTACTGCGAGAAATGTTTTCACTGTAACTCGTGTGGCTTTCCTTCATTCCTTGATTGCGGGAAAAGTTCAGGAAAGTATAGAATTATGTAACCATCACCGTCACAGCTCGCCGCCCTTTCCTCTCCCCGCTGAAAGCTTGAGAAATGTGATATGGTCGCCTCATCCCAAACGCCAAATAAAATAACGCCAACTTTTTTAAGCCTTCCTTTAGTAGGCGCCAGACGTAAAGAATTCGACGGGAAGTGTCGACTGGATTCGGCGGTCAGTAAGGAATTCTAAGGATTATTTATATTTTTTTCTTACCGGTGAAGAGGTATGGATTAAGTCGGGAGGTTGCAACTCCCGGGGATCTGCTTAATAAAATCAACCTTTCATTGAGGGAAGTCGACCTCGGTAGGTAGATAAGGTTAAGCTGACAGTAAGGTTGTGGCTTAATGTCAGACTTCTCTGTGTGCCGCGGATTATAGGCGAGATAAGTGGAGGAATCACCCACGGCAGCCTCCTGCCTCCTTACTCGTCGAATGATCAAGGGGCTGGAACCTCTAAGGCGATGGCAGATGTATTGTTAGACTTAGAAAAGAGTCAGAGTTCAGTGCGAACCTTGTGTAACCTGTTAGTGAGAGGGGAAAGGGGTCTGAAGGAAGGAAGGACGAATTGATAAAACTAAAGAGTGGAATTTGAATGGAATAAACTTACATGACTCAGCACTGGAAACTTCATTGGTTAAATATGATGAAGTTTTCGTAAGTGCTGGTGAGACCCCGTTAATTACTGCTTGGTGGAAATTCACGGTCGGGAGGTGAGGTTGGCTCGCCCTACAAGTAACGCTGAAATAATGAGTTTCTTTGAAGTCGGCCGCACACCGGAGCAGTTTGTTCACGAACTGCATAATAATATGTAAACTTTTCCCCAGTAAAAATGATGAGTTACCTTTTGTGTTGTAATATTAACTTAAACGCACATGGGTGGTTTTCATCCCCCCCCCCCCTCCCCCACACACCCCTAAGCATTCTTCTCTGTTTTCCCGGTATTTTATCTCTATAGACCTACTTGGTACTTTGGGGGACCACTAATAAATAAACACTTATAAGCATCTAACAGATAATTCTTTCCGTTGCAGGACCCAAGATGGTGGCGAGCCCTTGCCGTGGTGCAGGGCGTGGCGTCCAAGGGGTACTGGCTGCTCCTGCTGCTTCTCTTGCTGCTGCTGCTGCCACCACAGGCCGCCGCCGCCGGGCCCCCCGCGGAGAGCCAAGGTGAGTCTCCACCCGTCACGCCAGAGGAGGTGCCGGCCGTGGAAGTCTTGGGGCAGGAGGAGTATAGTTACAATACCAGCAGCGTCCAGGGAGACTCTCCGCTCCTGCCTGACGACGCCGACGATTTCCTTCCGCCCATCATATCAACGGAGGCCCCCTTGGAGAACCCGAGTCTGCCAGGTGAGGTGCGGCTGCCTGGCCCGCCCGCTGCTGCCTGCTGTCTCGCCGCACGGCCTCCACTAACACCTGACTCGGGCGGCGCTGGGGATGCGGGTGGTGGTTGTATTAATGGTTGTTGTTGTTGTTGTTGTTGTTGTTGGTACTAGTGCTGGTAATGGTATTGTTGATGGTACTAATATTGGTAATGGTATTCCTGTTGATATTAATGGTGGTGTTGATGGTGGTAAGATTAATATTGTCATTGGTATTGGAATTTTACGGTTTATGGAGGTAGTGATGATAGTGATGGTGGAAGTATTTTGTGTGATAGTTGTTGTTGGTGGTCATGTTGCCGCTACTGCTTGTGGTGTGGGCGGGTGACAGGGCTGTTGCTAAACTATAAAGGAATAGATAGAATATTCTTAATTCTTTTGAATGGCAACTATTCGCAAATAAATCTTGATAAGTAAGAAAAAATAACCGTGTTCAAGTTTTATTTCATGCACAATGCGTGGATAACATGCCTTGGGTTCTTTATACATTAGTTATTTCCCAGTGTGTCGCGTAGGTACTCTTTCCTTCCATATCTGTTCCCTTTATCCCGTGTCCGTCCATTGCGATTTCTTAATTTTAGTTGCCTTTCTGCCTACTACACCCCTGGATTGTTACTAATGAGACCAGAGGACATCCAATACCTACTTGCTCTATTATTATTATTATTATTACTACTACTGTTATCATCATGGTATATAGTAGTAGTGTTTCAACTAGTATTAGCCTATGCCTCTCCATATTGTACTCAGTCTTTCATCGCTAAATACAAAGTTCTCATTTACTACTCAACGGCAGGTTTTATAGTTTTTCACCCTCTTTGAATTCCACATATAGTACTTTACACCCAATTACTTTTTTTGCTTTGCACATTTGCGTCAAATTATTAGTAACAGTGGACATCAGATTGTTGGATCATTATTACAGTAAATATGAGATATATGGATAATTTTTAGAGGTGTTCATCATCTAGTAAAGTGGTTCGTGGAAAGTTGATATCATAGGAATAAGGTCTGGAAACACGTAGTTGGAACTTGGAGTATGGGCGTTGTGCTGAGTTTTTCCGTGGCTATGGTCTATAGTCTACAGGAACTGTCAAAGGGAAATCAAGAATGAGCTCGGGAGGCAGCATGAGCCACGAATAGATGGCGTCACTATAAACACTTGCCTGCGCCGCGGTGGTCTCGAGCCGACTACCAGGCCCCCAAAGAAAGCCTACCGGCACCATAGGCCAAGATGTAAAGAAATATATAAATAAAGGTAGTAGCAGCAGCAGTAGTAGTAGTAGTAGTAGTAGTAGTAGTAGTAGTAGTAGTAGTAGTAGTAGTAGTAGTAGTAGTAGTAGTAGTAGTAGTAGTAGTAGTAGTAGTAGTAGTAGTAGTAGTAGTAGTAGCAGCAGTAGTAGTAGTAGTAGTAGTAGTAGTAGTAGTAGCAGTAGTAGTAGTAGTAGTAGTAGTAGTAGTAGTAGTAGTAGTAGTAGTAGTAGTAGTAGTAGTAGTAGTAGTAGGGGAGAAGACAACCCTCAAGATATTAGGTCACTAAGGAATGAAATCTCCAAAAACAGAGAAGGAAAACAGAGAGACACTCTGAGTGACCTAATGAGAGAACTCCCAGAAGACACAAGGAGGAGGACAGATATTGCACAGGAAGTGGGCGCTTCAAACTGGCTAACCACACTACCTATCAGGGCAAAAGGCTTCAACTTAAACAAAAAAGAATTTACTGATGCCCTTGCCCTCAGGTATGGCTGGCCAGTGGATGGGCTCCCAAACATGTGTAACTGTGGCTCACCCTTCAACCAAAATCATGCCATGACATGCAAGAGAGGAGGTTTCGTCTGCATGAGACATGATGAAGTAAGAGACGTAACAGCTCAGATGCTGAAAGAAGTCTGCCACGACGTGACTGTGGAACCCATGCTGCTCCCTCTGCAAGGCGAACACCTCGCCAGACGCACCGCTAATGTTTCGAACGAAGCACGAGTGGATGTTAGCGCCAGAGGGTTTTGGACTCGTGGACAAAGGGCATATTTTGATATAAGGATCTTTGATCCCATGGCCCATTGCCACAGAGACCTGACCCTTGATGCAGCCCACAGAAGAAACGAACAAGAGAAGAACAGAGCATATGAAGAAAGAATACAGAATGTGGACCAGGGCTCCTTCACCCCGGTAGTATTCACGACGGCAGGAGGAATGGGACCAAGGGCGCAGAGCTTCTACGCAAGACTCGCCGAAACACTGGCGGATAAGAAACAACAGCCAAGAAGCAGTGTGGTCGCCTGGATGAGATGCAGGCTGTCCTTCTCCCTCCTGAGGTCAGCCTTGGTCTGCCTGAGAGGAACCAGGTCACCTGCACCCAAAACCACCCGCATTGCTGACCTGGACTTTGAGGCGACGGTGGTTGATAGTCGTATCAACCACAAGCTCTGTTAGCTTAAAAATAAAATGTTTAGTAAAGTTTGTAATATTAAATAAAGATGGTTGTCGGCCACAGTCATTGGCGGGGTGGGGCCAATGAATTGCTTTGTGAAAGGATATGAGAAAATATACCGCTCACAACGCAACTCTAATAGATGGAGGCCCGTAGTAGTAGTAAAAAAAAAAAAAAAAAGTAGTAGTAGTAGTAGTAGCAGTAGTAGTAGTAGTAGTAGTAGTAGTAGTAGTAGTAGTAGTAGTAGTAGTAGTAGTAGTAGTAGTAGTAGTAGTAGTAGTAGTAGTAGTAGTAGTAGTAGTAGTAGTAGCAGTAGTAGTAGTAGTAGTAGTAGTAGTAGTAGTAGTAGTAGTAGTAGTAGTAGTAGTAGTAGTAGTAGTAGTAACGGGCTAGTACCATCAGTAGTAGTACTAGTAGTAGTAGAAGTAGCAGTAGTAGTAGTAGTAGTAGTAGTAGTAGTAGTAGTAGTAGTAATAGCAGTAGTAGTAGTAGAAGTGGTAGTAGTAGTAGTAGTAGTAGTAGTAGTAGTAGCAAGGCAAGGCTGTCATGGAGGTGGTGAAGGACGACGTGAGGAAGGCGGTGGGAAACCTCCAAGTGTGTGCGGGTCAGCAGGCTGGATGTGAAGCGGCCATTCACGCTGTCAGGAGAATGTTCGAAGACCCAGAATGCGAGGCGGTGCTGATGGTGGACGCTGCAAATGCGTTCAACAACATCAATAGGGAAACAGCACTGCACAACATCAAAATCAAGTGCCCTATATTCGCCCAATATATTGAAAATACATACAAGGAACCTGCCAGACTGTTCATCAGCAGTCATAATGACCAACGACTTGGAGACCCGGTGGCCATACAATCCTCAGAGGGCACCACCCAGGGGGACCCAGTGGCCATGGCAATGTTTGCCCTGGGAATGATGAAGCTGCAGGACATCATCCGCCATGAAAACACCAACGTCAAACAGGTGGCGTATGCGGATGACCTCACCGGGGTAGGAAAGTCTGCAGACCTCAGGAAATGGTGGGACCTCGTCAATGAACATGGCCCTAAAATAGGGTACCATCCCAACGCCACGAAGTCTGTGGTGATTGTAAAACCAGAGGCATACGATCGGGCCAAAACATCATTCCAGGGCAGTAACGTGAAACTGTCAGTGACTGGAGAAAGACACCTCGGGGCAGCCATTGGAACAGCTGAATACAAAACAGAATATGTGAAAACGGCTGTAAAGCGCTGGGAGTCCGAACTGCAGAGACTGAGCGAGATCGCCAAAACAGAACCGCAGGCAGCCTACGCAGCATTTACGTACGGTGTCAAGCATAAATGGAACTACCTCATGAGGACAGTTCCTGATGTTGCTCCGTTACTAGAACCTCTGGAAGATGCTATCAGAAACACCTTCATACCGGCGATAGCAAATGGGAGATGTCCCAGTGACCAGGAGAGAAGATTGCTGGAGTTGCCGCCAAGAATGGGTGGGCTCGGCATCACCAACCCGCAAAATCTGGCTGAGTCTGAATTCGGGAACTCAATCCGAATCACAGCCTCCTTGACCGGATATATTACCAATCAAAATGAAAGGGGAGAAGACAACCCTCAAGATATTAGGTCACTAAGGAATGAAATCTCCAAAAACAGAGAAGGAAAACAGAGAGACACTCTGAGTGACCTAATGAGAGAACTCCCAGAAGACACAAGGAGGAGGACAGATATTGCACAGGAAGTGGGCGCTTCAAACTGGCTAACCACACTACCTATCAGGGCAAAAGGCTTCAACTTAAACAAAAAAGAATTTACTGATGCCCTTGCCCTCAGGTATGGCTGGCCAGTGGATGGGCTCCCAAACATGTGTAACTGTGGCTCACCCTTCAACCAAAATCATGCCATGACATGCAAGAGAGGAGGTTTCGTCTGCATGAGACATGAAGTAAGAGACGTAACAGCTCAGATGCTGAAAGAAGTCTGCCACGACGTGACTGTGGAACCCATGCTGCTCCCTCTGCAAGGCGAACACCTCGCCAGACGCACCGCTAATGTTTCGAACGAGGCACGAGTGGATGTTAGCGCCAGAGGGTTTTGGACTCGTGGACAAAGAGCATACTTTGATATAAGGATCTTTGATCCCATGGCCCATTGCCACAGAGACCTGACCCTTGATGCAGCCCACAGAAGAAACGAACAAGAGAAGAACAGAGCATATGAAGAAAGAATACAGAATGTGGACCAGGGCTCCTTCACCCCGGTAGTATTCACGACGGCAGGAGGGATGGGACCAAGGGCGCAGAGCTTCTACGCAAGACTCGCCGAAACACTGGCGGATAAGAAACAACAGCCAAGAAGCAGTGTGGTCGCCTGGATGAGATGCAGGCTGTCCTTCTCCCTCCTGAGGTCAGCCTTGGTCTGCCTGAGAGGAACCAGGTCACCTGCACCCAAAACCACCCGCATTGCTGACCTGGACTTTGAGGCGACGGTGGTTGATAGTCGTATCAACCACAAGCTCTGTTAGCTTAAAAATAAAATGTTTAGTAAAGTTTGCAATATTAAATAAAGATGGTTGTCGGCCACAGTCATTGGCGGGGTGGGGCCAATGAATTGCTTTGTGACAGGATATGAGAAAATATACCGCTCACAACGCAACTCTAATAGATGGAGGCCCGTTCTAAAAAAAAATAAGTAAAAAAAAAAAGTAGTAGTAGTAGTAGTAGTAGTAGTAGTAGTAGTAGTAGTAGTAGTAGTAGCAGTAGCAGTAGTAGTAGTAGTAGTAGTAGTAGTAGTAGTAGTAGTTTTCTTGTACTGTTTTCCAATATATTTAAAAAGGTGTAATGTACAATATGACCGTAACTGGTGAGTAAAGGATAAGCGTGCCGTAAAAAGGGTTGCCCTTAACGTCTAAATTTGCATTCCCTGGAAAGGCGGACGATGCGAGTAGACTTCATTAAAGTTTATAGATGGGTGACGGCCTTTGATGAGGGTCTGCTCGTAAAAGGGCATGCACTCTTAGCCATGGGTCGTTAGATCAATATAGATTTGTTAAACATGCAGGCAGGAATTGGTTTGCTAATAGAATGGTAGTCGAATGGAAGAGGCTTGGCAGTCGTGCATGTGGTGAATTTCACTGTGATAGGCACACTATTATTAATAGGTAAGGTAAATTCATTAATAGGATAATAGTTTTATTGTAAAGGTTTTCATTGATAAGATAAGAAATACAGCTGGAGCTCCTCCCCTGAAGGTGTAATAAGAGCGACCCTCACTGAAGGGTGTCTCGCTCCCCGGGAGTGTGGCTCACGATGTGGCTCGCGCCTGCGCCGGGGGTCACTGGTGAGTGTGTTACCAGGCTGCTTAGTGAAGCATGACAATTTACACAACGACAGCACAGATGGCCGTGACGTCCAGGAAGGCATCAGTCTCTACAAACCAGTCATCACTGGTCATCATCTCGAAGGCTGCCCATGCATCATCAGCCTCTTCGGTGATGGCGGCCACCTATTCGGTGGATGGGCATGGATAATTAGCCTCCACGGACCAGTCATCACGGGTCGCCATGGCAAAGGCTTCCCATGAATCATCAGCCTAATCAGACCAGTCATCAATGGTTATCAATTCGAGGGCTTCCCATGGATCCTCATCCTCATCAGACCAGTCATTACTGGTTATCAATTCGAGGGCATCCCATGGATCATCATCCTCATCAGACCAGTCATTACTGGTTATCAATTCGAGGGCATCCCATGGATCATCATCCTCATCAGACCAGTCATTACTGGTTATCAATTCGAGGGCATCCCATGGATCATCATCCTCATCAGACCAGTCATCACTGGTTATCAATTCGAGGGCATCCCATTGATCATCATCCTCATCAGACCAGTCATTACTGGTTATCAATTCGAGGGCATCCCATGGATCCTCATCCTCATCAGACCAGTCATTACTGGTTATCAATTCGAGGGCATCCCATGGATCATCATCCTCATCAGACCAGTCATCACTGGTTATCAATTCGAGTCCATCCCATGGATCATCATCCTCATCAGACCAGTCATTACTGGTTATCAATTCGAGGGCATCCCATGGATCATCATCCTCATCAGACCAGTCATCACTGGTTATCAATTCGAGGGCATCCCATGGATCATCATCTTCATCAGACCAGTCATCACTGGTTATCAATTCGAGTGCCCATGTATCATCACCCTCATCAGACTAATCATCACGGGTCATTGCTTCAAAGAGTGCCCATGGATCATCACCCTCATCAGACGAGTCATCACGGGTCGTCACTTCAAAGAGTGCCCATGAAACATCACCCTCATCAGCCTCATCATCACGGGTCATTGCTTCAAAGAGTGCCCATGGATCATCACCCTCATCAGACGAGTCATCACGGGTCGTCACTTCAAAGAGTGCCAATGGAACATCAGCCTCATCAGACGAGTCATCACGGGTCATTGCTTCAAAGAGTGCCCATGGATCATCACCCTCATCAGACGAGTCATCACGGGTCGTCACTTCAAAGACTGCCCATGGATTATCACCCTCATCAGACGAGTCATCACGGGTCGTCACTTCAAAGATTGCCAATGGAACATCAGCCTCATCAGACGAGTCATCACGGGTCGTCACTTCAAGGACTGCCCATGGATTATCACCCTCATCAGACGAGTCATCACGGGTCGTTACTTCAAAGAGTGCCCATGGATCATCAGCCTCATCGGTGATGGCGGTCACCAATTCGGCGGATGCCCATGGATCATCAGCCTCCACGGACCAGTCATCACGGGTCATTGCTTCAAAGGCTGCCCATGAATCATCAGCCTCGACCATAGCAGCGGAGGTCACCAAGTCTGGGGCTGCCCATGAATCATCAGCCTCCACGGACCAGTCATCACGGGTCATTGCTTCAAAGGCTGCCCATGAATCATCAGCCTCGACCATAGCAGCGGAGGTCACCAAGTCTGGGGCTGCCCATGAATCATCAGCCTCCACGGAACAGTCATCACGGGTCATTGCTTCAAAGGCTGCCCATGGATCATCAGCCTCGACCATAGCAGCGGAGGTCACCAAGTCTGGGGCTGCCCATGAATCATCAGCCTCCACGGACCAGTCATCACGGGTCATTGCTTCAAAGGCTGCCCATGAATCATCAGCATCCACGGACCAGTCATCACGGGTCATTGCTTCAAAGGCTGCCCATGAATCATCAGCCTCCACGGACCAGTCATCACGGGTCATTGCTTCAAAGGCTGCCCATGAATCATCAGCCTCCACGGACCAGTCATCACGGGTCATTGCTTCAAAGGCTGCCCATGAATCATCAGCCTCCACGGACCAGTCATCATGGGTCGTCACTTCAAAGGCTGCCCATGCATCAGCCTCATCGGTCCTGGCCACTCCGTCAGTGGCCGCACGCGGTGCAGGGCTCACCGCCCGGACGGGCTCGCCACACCGCCTCCCGTTGCACCGGAGGCTGGTGAAGGCGGACCCGTCGTCACAGAAGAGAGAGAAGTGGAGGCCGCTGATGTTGTCCAGCAGCCAGGCCAGCGGCATGGAAGAGGTGAAGACTGGCTTCCTAAGCGAGGCACATTGCACCCTGACGGCCGCGTTGCCGTCTTTCTTGCACAGCTTCGCCAAGGGCACACGCAGCTCACCCTCGGCGTGGCAGCCTTGAATCCCTGCGACGCAAGACCAGCCTTCCACGGGGAGTTTGACGGAGGCGACCGTACGCCTCCTCTTCAGGCAGCAGGTGGAGTCCTTGCACGAGAGCTTGATGGAGTCCACCAGGGAGGAGCCTCGCTCCAGGGTTACCCACACGTTGAATTTCTGTCGAGATGCAGAGTTTCCCATCGTTGTTTCGATGTGATATAAAAAATATCCGTATATCGAGGAAATCGGTGTTAGGTAACAACAGGAGGTGCTATGTCCATGAAGACCGACTGGCCTCCAGCAAATTATTTCTGCTGTAATCTTGCCTAGTCGGCTAAGTAGTGCAGTTCACGCGTCGGATGGCGGGTGACAGGGCTGCAGCAACACGCTTCTTCATGTTGTTTAATAATAATTAACAAAATAAAGGAAAATTCAATTTGTCTAGTGAGAGAGAGAGAGAGAGAGAGAGAGAGAGAGAGTAACAAAGAGGAAGAAGGGAACCACAGTAACGAAGAAAAGTAAGGAGACCGCAGTGCAAGTGGGAAGTAGGTGGCAAAACGACCATCTCAGGGCGCCTCCAAGCACACACACACACACACACACACACACACACCGCCACATCTATGTGGTGGAGACTAGTCGTGATGAGGATAGTAGGTGTTTGGTGGTGGTGGTGGTGGTGGTAGTGGTAGTATACTTAGGAAAAGGTCGTAAATTGCTGAACAGGTTTCCCCAAGGACGAAGGAGGATTTGCCGGTATAATGGCACAAACTAATGTCATAAATCTATTAAGAACGTCATGTAAATATTTGGGAAGCGGCAACAAAAACTAGCCACAAGGGTGCTCAAGAGGGAGGAGAGTGGTATGGGTGGTAGGAGAGGTAGAGTGGCTCCGAAACCCGGCAAGAACCCCAACTGAAAATGTATGTCCCGTTTACTGATGCTCCCCCACAAGGCCGGCTGCCGCACCTGAGTTATGGAACAATAATATCTGCGTCCACTCAATCACATCACACACCTGGAGTCGACAAAAAAGCTCAGTTTCTGATACGACTATAATGACCAGATTTCTCTTTTCTACGAACCCTACAACAGACCCCTCAGCAACACTCACTGGAATGGTAAATATGTCCCCTGCTGCGATTCATTGCGGGAGGATGTCGACGAAAGTATATCCAAGATGGCTAACCTCACTGCATTGCGCTAAATACTCCATCATGTACGAATATTGCTTTCAGTTACCTTGAATTTTATCAGTAAAGTAAATTAAGCATGGCAAGCTGAGAGCAGGACCCCGCGGCTTAACGGATCCATGGTTAGTGAACAATGTGAACGCGTCGAACAGTAAGCAACGGCTACTGCTCTGTCACACTTTCATCTTATAAGCAGGGATTCATGACTCATGATTCATGGCAGCACTGAAGGCAGGTGTTGCGGAATGGAAACTGGGTCATTTGGACTCTGCTGATTGGTCGCAGCTCTGCCGTACAGCTTATTTGGACGCCTTCCACCGTTTACCATTTATTAGTAATCTACAGTGAAAAGCCATACTTCTCCGTTGTGAAGTGGTTAGCACGCGTAACTACTAATCCTCGGTCCTGGTTTCGAATCCCGGCCCGGGCAATTGGTGCTCAGTTCACCCAGCTGTCCATCCTCACATTCTGACCGGTCGATAAATGGATATCTTGGAACTCCTAAGGGAAAGTCTGTGATAACTTAGATGTCACTCTTGCCTTGTGTCCCAGGTTAATGAGTTGAGATGGTTGTGTTTGTGGTAGGGGTTGGTGTAGAGGTGCTGGCTGAGGTGCTTGTGGTAGGGGTTGGTGTAGTGATGATGGTGTTGATGTTTCTGGTCAGGGTTGGTGTAGTAGTGATGGTGGTGGAGGTGTTGTGGTAGAGACAGTGTAGCAGTGATGGTGGTGGAAGTGTTGTGATAGGGATGGTGTAGCAGTGATGGTGGTGGAGGTGTTGTGGTAGGGATGGTGTAGCAGTGATGGTGGTGGAGGTGTTGTGATAGGGATGGTGTAGCAGTGATGGTGGTGGAGGTGTTGTGGTAGAGACGGTGTAGCAGTGATGGTGGTGGAGGTGTTGTGGTAGGGATGGTGTAGCAGTGATGGTGGTGGAGGTGTTGTGATAGGGATGGTGTAGCAGTGATGGTGGTGGGGATGGTGTCGAAATGGTGGTCTGTGTGGTAGGGGTGACAGAGTGGTGCTGGCGGAGGTGTTTGTGGTAGTGGCGGTGGTGGTGGTGGAGTTTGGGATGCGGAGTGTGTCGAGGTGCTGTAGTACCGCCCCATGTCTTATGGTGACTAACGAGGAGTATTTACAACCCGACCACCGTGCTATCTGGTTAGGGCAGCCTAGGAAGGGTTTCTTATAACCTTTGTAAATTGTTGCAATGCATCACAGTGAGTTACGTTCCACCCTCATGAAGGAGCTCGGCGTCCCTCAGGGCTTCCACTCCACCTTCAGTAGGTACTCGTGGTAAAGGGTCATAACTCCTTCTTCCTCTCATTTTCCTTTTGGCTAATACGCTCATTATCGCCTCTTGTGTCTCGTTCAGCATCCCAGCAGACATCGGTTGTGGTGCACGCAAGCCTTTACTGTCCTAAACAAACAAAAAAATATAGCGTTTGTTTATTAAGCCCCTATAAGTTGTTGTATTATGCAGTCTATAAAAGCCCGTCGGTATTTAGTAAACATGAAGTGAGTTTCGATCCTGGATGTTACTTTGCGCGACCATTTAACGCCTCGGTGAAGAAGCGTGGCGCAGGGTACAAAAGCGCAAACTAATGTGGCAAACAAATAGTGATGAAATTTTGCAGGTGGTCGATGTTGTGGGGGAAGTAAACATCGCAGTACTTGCAGACTCGTATTTTTTTCCCCCCATCGCCTTTGGTGTTGCTAATAGGCGCACCTAACATGACCAAATGTGGGTAAAAACTTGGCGGAGGGACTGTTTTTTGGGCGCCATTAAAGGTAATGGCTGAAGGATAGCTTAGCCGGATATTTTGTTTATATTTATTTATGATCCACGAGACATCCTAGAGTTAAATCAAGGGATGTGCTTATCTTTGTATTCATTCATACACACACTGGCAACATTTCTGTGGAGTCTGATTCACTTATTAGAGTGAAATTCTATTGTGATAAACAGACACAAATTCGTGTCACTAGTAAAAATGAAACTAGTAATTTAAGTTTTGCCACCATGAAATATACATAAATAGATGAATATGAAAGCTCACGAAGTCACAATAAGTGACATCACCTGCTTTGCGCAGTAAAAGTATGCTATTTTAGGTATCTGACACCCGCAATATGGCAGGCTGCTGCTGCCTCGGCCACAGATAGCCAGATTGTCGTACTCAGCCGATTATATTTCCCGACTTCCTGCCCCAAAACTGTCTTCTGGGCTCCAAAAACGAAACTTATTTATAGTTATCGTTAAAAGAGTAAGATTCTGATGTTTCTTGGCAATATTTAGATGTCAGAAACCGTTAAATAATATGCTCTGAGTACGACAATCTGGCAACGGTAGCTATACGTATTTTCATATTATTGTTCTGTTGTTTATTGAATGTTGTGTTAAAAAAAGAATACTCATCATTTTAGCTAGTTTTTGGTTATAAGGATTCTTTACGAAATACAAGTATAACATTACCTTCTTTAACTTAGGAAACGTCCTGAATCCTGGATCGGCTATGGTATTGTTAGGTGCGCCTATTCCACCCACGCACACACAGGCGGGAGGAATTATTATGCCTTTTGAGGAGGCGTTTAACGCACGCACACTCCTTGATTTATCTGCGCTGTCGTGTTCAGAAACCGGAAAATTAATGCTGCTGTAGAGACAAATATTAAAAGATACTTGGATTCGTGTCAAGGCGAACAGTTATTTAACTACACAGAAGGAATGGTCGATAAAAATGCGTGATAGACATTTCAGACTAAAAGCCGTCATCAGTGGTCTTGGAGAGATGCGTGCAATTCTCATTGTTGGGATAAAAATGAGTTCTGCCCAAAGTTGCGCTCTTAAGGAAAACCATCTCCCTCCCCTTGCTGGTGCAGAAACCATAACACTAACCTTAACTTCTGAATCTCATAAATAGGTGTGTGTGTGTGTGTGTGTGTGTGTGTGTGTGTGTGTGTGTGTGTGTGTGTGTGTGTGTGTGTGTGTGTGTGTGTGTGTGTGTGTGTGTGTGTGTGTGTGTGTAAGTACATCATGATGTTTTTTTTTTAATGTTTAAACTTGTGTTTTCCTACGTTTTGAAACGGATCTGAATAAAAGACACCATCGTATTAATTTCACAAGTTGCGTTTTCTTCTGTGTCGATTTTGAAAACAGTGCATTTGATATACTTTTCAGTATTGCATTTTGCATTGAAAATACCTTTAGAAATATTTTATTCTCAAGACATAACTAACCTATTTCAGCTGTTGGAAGCCACTTTGTATTCATCACTGATATATTTACTCCAAGCACTGTTTACATCCATCTGTATAAAAGAAAGTCAAACACGACTAACGTAATATATTGCAAGCTTACATGCATGTTTATTGTAAATAAGCCTTACTAAAATTAATCGCGTCCACATGCAATTGACAAGGTCTTAAATGACTGCGTTAACGTGCCAAAAGTTCTGAAGAAAAAAAAAAAAAAAACAGACGGACAAACAACTTTCAGACTCAGTCAGTATATGAATATTAACGTCACTCTAAACCTCTTTACGTTGGTTTACGTGTACTAAGCTGGGCCGTGTGTGGACTTGTGTTGAATAAAAAGCTCGACAGCGGCAAGAGTGGCCTGCCAATGGGAAGATGTTGAAATTTGTGCAGAAGTGTCCTGCGGCTAAAACGAAAACTGCGGAATGTGTTTGTACAAAATTAACGAAGGAGATAAGCGTGTGTGTGTGTGAGAGAGAGAGAGAGAGAGAGAGAGAGAGAGAGAGAGAGAGAGAGAGAGAGAGAGAGAGAGAGAGAGAGAGAGAGAGAGAGAGAGAGAGAGAGAGAGAGAGAGAGAGAGAGAGAGAGAGAGAGAGAGAGAGAGAGAGACTGTTGGAAGGGATTAAAAAAGAACAACGCAATATACTCTTCCGCATAAACCTGATCCATCCGATAGAGCCTTCACCTGCCGCCCGGCGTCCTAGTTGCTACACTCGCCGAGGACCGCCGCGCTGATTGGTGATCTTATAAGTGCGCCGCAGCCACCAAAGGAATTGAACGTTTTCACCGTAGAAAATTCAAAACTACCGCTCCTCAGCTGACTTTATCGGCAATTGGCTTTTTTTTCTCCGCCAATGGCTGGCTCTCACTTCCCTTACGCATCCTGTCAAGAGGGCACTTTTCTCGCCTAGTTGTTCACTGTTACTCTGATGCATTACGTAACATGGCTCTAAGGAAATTGTCTGCAGCACTGCACAGGTGTACGTTCAACGTGTGCACACCGTTCACGGGGCATCTGTGATATGAACGAAGTCATATAGAAGTCTTCTTCATTACTTTGGCTGCGTCAATTTCGAGTAGAACATACGAACATAGGAACGTAGGCGTCTGCAAGATGCCGGCAGGCCTGATCAAGCAGCTCCTTTGAACGTAAGCTCCTGTGTATCTAACCCCACCGGATATCACTGTCCATTAATTTATCTATTCTATTTTCGAATGTGACAATTGTATTGGCACTCACCACATGACTGCTCAGCCTGTTTCACTCGTCTACCACTCTGTTAGTAAACCAATTTTTGCCCACGTCCCTGTTGATTCTGAATTTATCCAGTTTGAACCATTACTACGTGTCCTACCTGGTTCTCTTACCAACATAACCTTATGAATATCTCCGCTATTAAAGACATTCATCCATTTATAAACCTTGATCATGTCTCGCACTCTTCGCCTTTCTAGAGAATGCAAGTGCTTCACTCTGGGTAACTCATTGATTTTGACATCCTCCTAAAAGAAAGTAGCTTTTTCCTTCATGTTATAGTTAATATAATACATTTATAATGCATGCAACTTTTTACTTTGCTTTGCTACATTTTTATCAGTTACCTTCTTACAAGAAAAAAAAAAAAACTATTCAATCCCACAGTTATCGACTTTGCGCTTATGACAAGTATGCAATCATAGTCTGCCAAGCCACCGGTATGCAGCGGTGATCAACGCCTTTATCCAGATCATTACTAGAATTCCAGTCTCTTAATATACGATAGCAGGCAGCGAAATCTTAATTCACTGATTTCTCCAGACGAAAAAAATGTCTGTAATGAGATCTTGATTCATATTTTATCAACACCGAAAATCGGTACCATTTTGGCGAGTCTAGGAACTGTTTGGAAACCTGTCTTTGAGGGACCAAGACTGTGTAGAAGTAAGCCTACGTATCGCGGGTGTGAGGGAAGGAGACGAAAGGAGCAGAGCCACCCAAGGCGCCGGGTCCACCAACCCAGGCGCCGCCACGCCAGCCCTCGGGCCCTCGATGCAAGTCTTCTTGGCTTACTCTCACTTATCTGCTCCTACTTTTTCTTGGTATAATTAAAATGTTGACAGGCTCTTATGAAACACACACACACACACACACACACACACACACACACACACACACACACACACACACACACACACTGTATATGTATCCGTCTGTTTGGCTGTCTGTCTTAGTGAGACAGGTAGACAAACAGAGAGAAAGACACAAAATAAGAACGCATCAGACGCACAGACACACAGGCGGATGAATGGCCGTCCTGTCAACCAACAACGAAATAAACACGTGGAAGGGCAGACTGAAGCAGGCATTCATAAAAAAAAACGTTAAAGGAGATATTCATAAAGCAAAATTTTCTCGGCACTACATTATGGCTGCTCTTCCCATCAGCGAGACAGGTGCGGCACCAACGAGACATTGCCTTCTTCAAGAAACAGCCTTTACTCGGTGAGGGTCAGCCGATGTTTCATTTCATTCTAGTTTAAGTCCAGTTTACCAAAGTTGTGTCGGGACAAGTAAACCTTAACGCTGGGGCACCTCTCAGCAAACCCTGGATTTGATTGCGAATAATGAGTTTCAAAGATCTTGAAGGGACGCAAATTTCTTCAACTCCGACGCGTCCAGCAGGAGACAGCAGACGGCAGGTTGAGGTGATGTCCTCAGTTTAGGAGAGTCTCTGAGGAATGTGTGCATGGTTACGGTCACGCCGCTCAGGTGAGGAGAAAGTATTTATAATAAGGAAGTGATAAAAATCTCCCGCACTACAGGGGAGTGAGTGTAGGCCTAGATAGCTCTTTTCAAGAGGCATTCAGACAGTGCTTGTAGATGCAGTGAAAATAATAGATCAGGGTTTTGATAAAGACATAGATGTAGGCCTGGCTGGGCGCAGCTCTTGATACACAATGTGAGAGCCTGTCTACTACCTCGGCTCTTTCGTGGGGAAGTGGTTAGCACGATAAACTCGAATCTGCATGTCCGGGTTTGAATCCCGGCCTGGGCAGTCGGCACGCAGCGCACCCAGCAGTTCATCCTCCCTTTCGGGCTCGTCAATAAATGGGCACCTGGGGAAACGTGGAGATTATAGATTGTGGTGCCTCGCACATGACACCGGACCTGTACCCGGGCAGCACCCGCCACGTGATCTTTGGCCAGCGAGAGAGAGACGAGCACCGACGCCACGCGCAGCTGCAGCATGTGTCTCCACCTGTACCTGTTATTTCTCTGCCGAACAGTTATAGTTACGGCCGTCAGCAGATCGCTGGCCGAGGCCTCCTGTCACGTGCCACTTCTTAAACGCAACATCAGCACGCGCCGGAAGGGAAATGCAAGATTCAAGAGGTGGTAATTGTTATGTATATAACTTAACAGCTGACACCACTTTCTCTCTCTCTCTCTCTCTCTCTCTCTCTCCTTGATTGTTATGCAGTTTTCGTTTGAGTTTTTTTTTTCTATAAAACAATAACCCACGCACACATAGCTATCACAGACTAATTTGAAAACTTATTTAAGAGATCATTTATAACCTTTATTAGTTTTAATATAAAGTATAAATTATTATATTAGCTCAGTATGGAAACGATTACAGCGTGGCGGCGCCCGGCCTGGTGGGCCTGGCAGCTCGTGTGGCTCTGCTCCTCTCGTCCCTTGCCCCACGCCCCGCGATGCGTAGGCTTGTCTCTACACGGCCTCGGGCGCTCAGAGACAGGTGTCCAAACAGATCCTAGACTCGCCAATATGCTTCAAGTTTATGGTGTTGATAAAATATAAATTAAGATGTCATTCTTGACATTTTTCTACTGGAGAAATTTGTTTGGATTGAGATTTCGCTGCCTGTTAGCGCAGATTTATAAGATGGGAATTCTGGTAATGATATGGAAAAAGGCGTTCATCACCGCTGCGTTCTGGTAGCCTGGCAGATTATGACTATTTTTGTCAACAGCGCATATAAAATAACTAGCTGACTAGGTAAATATAATCTTATGATCATGCAAGAGGAGAAATTATAAAAAAATTGCAAAATTGTCAAGTGGGTATATATATATATATATATATATATATATATATATATATATATATATATATATATATATATATATATATATATATATATATATATATATATATATATATATATATATATATATATATATATATATATATATATATATATATATAGATATATACAAACATACATACATGTAGTTATTATCAGATGGATATATCCATGCGTTCATCAAGCCAGTTTGCGACAGCTCATGACGACACAGCCAGTAGTGGGACCAAGAATTTTGTTTCTCACACTATAGTCGTATATGTAACTTATTTTTTTGTCCTTTAGAGAACCTTGGTGAACACTAAGAGCACCTCACTGCCGTGGTATTTATGCTGTTATCTATGTTGAGGGTCATGACAACTGAAAAGAACCTGAACGTATCAATTAAAGTTTCAGCTTTTAGATAATTATCCAATGACAGACAAACCCTGTATACTGAAATTGCCCTAAGCTTTACTCGCCATTTCTAGCTTTACTGTAAGAAATTCCAGGATATTTGAGATTGCGATGCTAAATATATGACATAAATATATCTTACTGTCTCTTTAAAAGGCAGTTATTAGCGGGACAGATCAGTGAAACGGTCACTAATTTCAAGGCCAAACCAGTCAATCGATCATGCTGATGGCTAATGTGATGGGTGATCAGCTGGAGTGGGAAGGTTTCCGCGTCTGGTCTTAATGGATGAGTGGTTCCGTCTGGGTGAGCGAGGCGGCGTGCTCATTGATTCTGCTGCACACCGAGGATCTTGACGGCAGCCTCGGTGGTGTGATGCCCAGGGAGGGTGTGGGCCACGCAGCAGCCGGTGGTTGATGTAGGCCGATGTGACCTTGACACACATAAGACCAGTGAGGGACGATGTAGTGGTGAAAGGTGCTGATAATGCTCTTATTTGCTATACCCTAAAAAAATGCAACATCAGCCGCCTTTTCCAGCCCGCAGAGGTACAGATGCACCGTTCCTTATAGAGACGACGATAACAGTGTTGGCCTCGACCAAAGGCAGCAGGAACATTCATTTGATGCCCACGTTTGAAAATTACAGACTATAAGAACTCGAAATAACAATCACATTTCTGCGGAAATTATAATTCGTCTGAGAATACCAACAGCGTTTAGCAGCGGCCGTCACAGGATAGTTTTATTCCTTCGCGCGGTGGCGTAAGGGTTTACTTTAACCGTGAATGACAACATCGGACCTTAGACTCACCAACTAAAATGACTTCTGAAAATATAAGGTTTGCTGCTTTAATATTGTTTTGCTCTCAGAAGAATGAACAGTGGAAACTTCAGTGAGAGAGAGAGAGAGAGAGAGAGAGAGAGAGAGAGAGAGAGAGAGAGAGAGAGAGAGAGAGAGAGAGAGAGAGAGAGAGAGAGAGACTAATTAATGAGCAAGGAAGTAGACGGAGACGCTGACAGGCAAAAAGACAGTTATCTCGACGTAATCACACGAAGAGACAAGAATAGGCTGACGGACAAACAGGAAAAAGAGCCCCCATCCGCGCTCTCTCTCTCTCTCTCTCTCTCTCTCTCTCTCTCTCTCTCTCTCTCTCTCTCTCTCTCTCTCTCTCTCTCTCTCTCTCTCTCTCTCTCTCTCTCTCTCTCTCTCTCTCTCTCTCTCTCTCTCTCTCTCTCTCTCTCTTTTTGCCTCGCTTTTTTCTCTCTCTCTCTCTCTCTCTCTCTCTCTCTCTCTCTCTCTCTCTCTCTCTCTCTCTCTCTCTCTCTCTCTCTCTCACACACACACACACACACACACACACACACACACACACACACACACACACACACACCGCTCCGGTAGCTTAGTGATAAAGCTGTGTGCTGCCTGGCTTCGTGGTCCGGCAGAAGGCAGTTCGAGCCCCGCTAAAAACGGGACTCTTCCACTGACGAAGAGTGATTACTATCCTCCGTTGAGCAAAGGGGATCGGGTGTGTGGTGTGTGAAGGTCCCACCAGTACTCAGAGATCGACTAATGAGCCTTGCTCAGATCGGGAGGGTACTTGCTGGCGATGACGAGTCTAGCTCGTGATCAGGCCGTGGGTAAATTACACGGCAGGGAGTGCATTGGCGTTCCAAGGACAGTCAGGGGCTCGGGCCGGCAGTACTTCCCCGCGCAGCGACTCCTCACACCAGGGCCAGTGGTTTATCGTCGCTACCAGTTCAACGCAGTTGCTCTTGTGTTTCTTTGCCTTTCGCTTGTTTAACATAAAAAAAAAAAAATCATATAAAATAAAATATCGTGAGTAAAGATTATCGATACATTCCACAATTAAATTGTTTTTACTTAATCTGTAAAACGGTTATGTCCATTCAGTATTAATAATGTACATTTTCAATAAACATATTAGAATTATATGCGGTAAATTATGAATATATCTAATTAGTGATAATGATAAAAAAAAAAAAAAAAAATATATATATATATATATATATATATATATATATATATATATATATATAGATATATATATATAGATATATATATATATATATATATATATATATATATATATATATATATATATATATATATATATATATATATATATATATATATATATATATATATATATATATATATATATATATATATATATATATATATATATATATATATATATATATATATATATATATATATATATATATATATATATATATATAGTTTGCTTGTCGTCATACATATCAATTTACAGTTGTAACATTTCTTTTTTTCTTTTTTTTTCAGTTTCGTAGAGCTGAAGTCTCTCAAAACTTCGGAATACTGGTTTGAATATTTAGCAAGAGGATTTCTTTTCATCCGCATTTACTTTCCGGTTTCTCAAGTTGGCATTTGGCCGAAGGGGGGCAGCCCATCTAGTCGGCCTCCACCGCACCCCGCCCCTCGCACACCCTCACCTACACGCAACGCAGCCACTAATTACAGATCAGATGAAGTGATTTCCAATAAATGCAATTCTCGTACACGACCCTCACACGGGAGGAATACATAAGAATACACAGGAAGAACAGACACCAGAAGACCTATCGGTCTACGGCGAGGGTGTCTGTTTACTACCGCTACTACTAGTAATCTACGTGTGGTAGGACAAAACAGAATAGATGAAGGGATGAGGAGCCGGAGTGTGGATAATTTGTTGCTCCCTTAACTGATACGCATCTCGGTGCAAAGACCCTCGGCGACCGGTGAGGACAGGTTCATTGTCGTTTGTAATTGCCTCCCCGTCAAGCTAATTAGCGTACTTAGAAGCAATTTCTTCATCTCTCTCTCTCTCTCTCTCTCTCTCTCTCTCTCTCTCTCTCTCTCTCTCTCTCTCTCTCTCTCTCTCTCTCTCTCTCTCTCTCTCTCTCTCTCTCTCTCTCTCTCTCTCTCTCTCTCTCTCTCTCTCTCTCTCTCTCTCTCTCTCTCTCTCTCTCTCTCTCTCTCTCTCTATCTATCTATCTAATTATCCATTTATCTATCTCCTGACGGTCATACTGCCTCCTGTTGCTGGTATCGTCTTGAGGTACAGTGAAAGTCAGGTCTGATCAACTCCGTGCTCTTATAGTTCTCTTCAGCCACTTGAAGACATTGAAAAGTGGTGAGAGGTTTAAACGCAGATGACAGCTATCACCTCACCCACCGTGCTAGGTTGATCTCCATTCAGCCATATGAAAAAGATAATCAACTCTTGTCAAAATGGGACATATGAATACAAGAAGTTAACCATTTCAAACACCGGGATTTGTTATAATTCCGTAATTCTTTCTAAACAAGCAGCGTATCAATCTCGCATATATGTTTAAATAATAGGGAGGAAAAGAGACGCTATCTCCTACGCTGCTGGTAGCCCTTAATAAGGTGGTTAATTGGATTTAACCTTAATTTATGCTAAGATGGGCACGGGGCTGGGCCGCCTGACTGGCGCAGATCGTGCGGCGGCGGCCACCCACGACCGTATCATTCCATCTGCCCGGAGCGGAGGGAAGGGTGTGTGTGTGTGTGTGTGTGTGTGTGTGTGTGTGCGTGTGTGTGGGGGGGGGGGGGAGTAGCCTCGCCAGACTGGCACTATACGATCCCAAACTCTCTCTCTCTCTTACACACACACACACACACACACACACACACACACACACACACACGCACACACACACGTTACTATAGATGAAGATGATTATGCGTTTTTTTCTATTATTTTCTTTAGTTAGGTACATTATATGCATAAGTAAAGTGAGTTAGTGAATCAAAAATTTAACTTACAATATAAAAAAGATTTCTGTCCCCTTTCAAGAAATCGGCCAGTTATCTAGAGGGTGCCGTCCTGCACAAACCAGTAATCTGATTGATGAAGTAAATGCTGAAGTTTTAAGCTTATATACAGTGGCATAAGTTGACTTGATTTGAATCTTGAAAAAGGGATGAAGAAATTTAATTCGCTTGCGGAAAGAGGAACGAGTTTTGTGTTCCGACATTAGGTTCTGCCGTTGAAGTCTAAGCTGCGGACGCTGGGTGTTGTCCTAACGACATTAGTATCTACTGTGCGTTGAGAGTTAAGGAAGCTTCATTATATTAAATTTAAACCGCTTGCGAACTTTCTACTGTTCCTCAGAGGTATAAATTCGTGTGCATCCATAAACTGTATCCGAGTGTCCGACCATTGCCGTACATTCTTTGCAGGGAATCGTGTGAGCTATGGAGATCACCGCAGTTCTCTCACCAGATTCAAGCATTTTTCTTAACAGCTGATTTTTTATGTTGTTATATATTAGTGCTTTCCCAAATATTCTTTCAAGTAAACTAACGCTGGTGTGCACATAGATTTTCACTTACGATGAATTAGTCAATCCCAAACTTAGTAGCTACGTGTGTTAAGAAGATGTAATTAAGCCTCATTATAATACCCGTCTATTTTTAAGTTGCTGGAATTCAGATTCAGAAATTTTACTGTTGGTGTAAAAAATACTATACATGATTTATTTTAGTAATACCTAAAGCTGGCGTGTGGACGTCGCTCAGACAGGATGAATCACAACTTCTCCAAAAAGGCGACACTGGAGGAATGAGAATGAGGGGCGCCGGTGTGGGGGGCAGAGGATGACTGGATAGCTGATGTCGGTAGGGAGGGAAGGATAAAAACTATGATAATGGATATATGGGAGGGAAGTGTATGGGGGTGAAGAGGGGGGGGAGGGTGTGTGGCTGTGAGGTGTTGTTACATACCTGCGGCTTGTTGGTGGTCCCGCTGGGGCCGCCGGCGACACCTCCCACGTCTCTCAGGTGTTGTGAATGACGCTCCACCGCGGCGACGAGGGACTGTGAGTCAGGAAGAATCAGGCGCTGGATCATGCAACCACAATGGAGTAATACGATGCAACAAGATACATGTTTTAACTCCAGAAACTTTTGTTTGGATCATTACTGTAAAGCATTTTCAATAGTAATGAATATCTCATTTTTTGAGCCGTAAAAATGTTGACATTTGATGTAAAAAAAATATCATGGTGACTGTTAAGACTCGCGGCTCACGGATGGATGACTCACCGATGACTTGAAGTGTTCCCCGCCAAGGGCCGCGGAGCCTCCAGGGTCGAGGCTGCCCACCACGCTCTCCACACCAGCGATCCTGGACGCTGCTTTTCTCTGTGTTCTTGTCCCTCACGCTAAGGTTCTTCAAATTATGGGTCGCCACCTCACAAAATAGGTAACAAAAAATCGACGTTTATTATGTATTTATTTGGTAAAGTACATGTATACATATATACAATTTGCCGAGGATAACAAGCATTCCATAGATTCTTATTTTTAATGGCGCGTGTAAACGTATCGCGAGGGTAATGTTTAGAGCAAAATGAGTCGCAGTAAACAAGGTTTGAAAGGTTAACTTATATTTGCCCTATTTTTGTGTGGATGCGTGCGTGCGTGCGTGCATGCGTACGTCCGTGTGTGCGTGCGTGTGCGTGCGTCTGCGTGCGCACGCACGCGCGCGCGCGCGTGTGAGTGTGTGTGTGTGTGTGTGTGTGTGTGTGTGTGTGTGTCTGTGTGTGCGCGCGAAAAACTCGTTGCGAAATAAAAGATAACCAAAGCAAAATTCTCATGGCATATTTTAACATTTCTGAAAGCATGTCATAACATTTTTTTTTTTTAGCAGCGTTGGTTGACTAGGTGAAGACGCCAATCCGATGTCCAGCCATTCCTGGCCACTGCTTAAGAAAGGCTTGTATACAGGCAGCTCTTCCTTTACAATGAAATATTCCCTGATACGGCACGAAGGAATTTCAGGAAAAAAAGCAATTTTTTTATTCTTTTTATTTTTTTATTATTTTTTACGTTGATTGCCTATTGCGCCGGTAGGCATCTTCCCGGTGGGGCCTGATGGTCGGCCCAAGGCTTCTTCCAGGTGGGGCCTGATGGTCGGCCCAGCCCGTTCTGGCGCAGGCGAGTGTTTATAGTGGCGCCATCTTGCATTGGCTCATGCTGCCCCCCGGAACTCGTTCTTGATTCGCTTGGACGGCTTCCTCTAGAGTCCGGGTTGATGGGTGGTCTTCAGGACAGCATGTGGGTAATTTTAAGCCACTCGGCGGTGACTGAAAAATCCGAGTGGTAGCGTGGGGATTCGAACCCGCGTCGTCCATCAATCAAATGATTATTTAGCCGAGGAATATCGTTTCCATCTTTTAATTTTACGTAGCAGAATCCACATATCCTCACGTCCGTCACCCTTCACTCTGCCCGCTTGGCAACGCCGGCCAGCACCACTGAAGCGTCTGAGGAAGAAAAGAAAAAGACCGGAGGGCAGAGAAGGGCAGGGAAGAGTAGTAGGATTTGGATGTACACCAGCGAGCGGCTAAAGGGAACGGCCACACGATCGGTTGTTAAACCTCCACCGATAGGATAACCTTTCGGCCCCATGAGAATTGTGTGACACTGATTTTAAATTTTCTCCTTTCACGACGTCCTCCTCTCTGCTTTACGCGGATGAGATGCCGCCACCCTCATTTCCATATTTTTTACTATCGGCACCGCGCCATGTGGGGGACATTATAGGCGTTTAATTGCCAGTGAGTCAAACTAAAGGACCGTCGCCTTCACCCTTCCTCCGCCGAGGCGTGGCGAAGATTCTAGAAAGCGGATGACTAGACGAACCTTCATTTAGTGTCCTTTCGTTTTAGGGTCACGTCTATCATTATTAATTCCACGATGAAGGAGATGGGCCGAGAGGCTTAACAAAACAGAAGGCCGCGTCGCGCTGCCACCGTGAAGAGAAAAGATGCCAAGCAACACTGGCCGGTTCATTTAGTTCTTCGCGCTGTTTCTTTCCATTGAATTAGACGAAACTCAAGGTTTTTGGTTCTCAAGGTTCTTAAGCTTGTTTGCTCCTAAACTAAAATAGACTGCTATGATATTTTTTTTGTAAATATTGAAAGCATTGTAAAATTTCTTCTTTTAAATAACAAGGGATACTTAAGTGATGATAAATGGAAGAAGTATTATGATAGAAGATAAATATCTTGACGTAGATATGTAGGCAGACAGAGATACAAATACATGTAGTATGATAAATAGTCTAACAGACGTAAAAGTAAACTAGATATATACACACCTAGGTTCATACATACGGCTATTACGAATATTTTTTTTTTCTAATTCTGTGACTGCTTTTCTCTCTGAGGTTTTATGACTTAATTAGCGATTCGCTTATCCCGCCGCAGCTCACACGAATGAGTGCTTCGCCTAATCGTATACTCACTAAATGGATGATTTTTTTTTGCATATATTGCATGGACTGAGCTACAAGCTCATATGTCACAGGTCGTAAGACCTTTGACATTTACCCTTAGGTTACTTGCCATGGGTGGTACCAGACTACCACCCCGGGGGCAGGACAGAACCCCCGAAAGATACTCGGTACCCATTCACTGCTGGGTGCACAGGGGCCCATTCGTCTGCACTCCGCCCAGAAATTATACATGGGACGTTATGACTGTATGCACCTCAGTGGAGCAGTGGTCAGCGTGACCGGTTACGACTCCACGGACCCGAGATCGAATCCCGGCCCGGGCAGTCGACGTGCACCTCACCCAGCTGTTCAGCCTCCCTTTCGGGCTGATCGATAAATAACCTCGGGACCTATATTATAGGGAAAGTCAACTGTGAGGAAATTATCAGACGGCTCCGTTTGACTTCCGCGTAACATTTTATGACTTTTCTTCAGTGCCTTATCCATACTAGGCGAGCATTCAGTGCATAGTTTTGTGTTGAACTTTGCTCACTATTATCGATTCAACATTTTTTTATTTATATGTTGTTAAGGGTTTTCAAGCTGTACCACACAAACTTGTGCAATCCATGAAGAGTATCAACGCATTCAAGGTGAATAAATCTCTTAGTGGCAGATGTTCCTCGTTGTTCCGCTGTAGTACGTCCGGTTCAGCAGGTGTCCTCCCCTGCCAAAACCGCCACTTCCTCTTGTGATTTTACTGACCTGTTGTGAAGCAGTCTTCATCCCCGAGCACGCAGAGCAGGGTAATAAAAAGGAGGCGATAAGACTATATGGAGAGTGAAGGAGGAGGGGGAAGGTGAGATTCCTGAAAACAGAGGGTGATATGGAGATAAACATGGACCAAGTACTGATGGTGATAATGATAGCAACGATTACGATGATAAGGTGGGCAAGGATGATGATGGTGATGGCAGTGACAGCGGTGGTGGCATCATGGAGCGATGGCAATGATAAGGTGACTAAGATCGGCCAGGGGAGGAGTGTGGTGGGAGGTTATCGAGCTGGAGACTGTGCTCGGTATTATAAGACACTTTCGCTTCTCACATCAGCTATTTCTAAAGTTCAAAGATGGGTCCTTCGGGTTCTAATAAGTGTTTCTTCAGGTTCATGGTACAGAAGAAGGGCCAAACTAACACCAGGGTCATAAAACTACTACTGGAAATGCCCACACCTGCTACGAAACCCTTATAAAATATGCGTACTTGGGTGACGAAGTGTCTTATAATACGACCCATGTTATAGTTCTTCGGAGATGGTGGGAATGGTGTTCGGAGCTCATTGAAATACTGAATAATAATTACATCTGACGCAAGAATAATTAGCAATGAGGCACGAAATCTTCCCACTCAGGTGTTGCTCCGGCGATTATGATATGGAGACAGTTCAAGGGCGTGAAAAAAAAATAAAGAAAAAGAAGCCCGCTACTTACTGCTCCCGAGTAGAGCACATAGGAGTGGCCAAAAAGTTGTATAAGTCATTCCACGACATTCATCTCTCCCTTTCCGCTGCTCCCAATTTTCTTCCTTATTTTTTTTCCGTCCTCCGCTCCCAGACTCGAGGATCGTATGTAGTTTTCGCACTCATCGTAATTAATATATGTAGATTTATTAATGTGTAGTACCCGTATCCGCTTACAGAATATAATAGGTAGCAGGTGGTAGTGAGGTGATCTGTCAACTAGAAACCGTGTGACTGGCACCTCTGATAAGCTCAATAATAATAATATGAAAATAAAACGAATTCGCCAAGCAGTCCACCCGCCTCTCCTAAACCCCATGTCGCACTCAGGCTCCGAGCATTATCGGACACGTGATTCTTTACAATGCCCTTCCCTATACATTTACCATAACATTTACCTTACAATTACCTCACAGTACCCTTACATTTCCTACGGTCAGACGAGGCAAACACAAGTTCGTGCTGACATAATACTACATAGCATACATTGTTTTGCGACGCGAAATTGTCTCTCTCGCCTCCAATAAGCTCGCCTAGGCTTTATGGACAGCTGTTGCCATCCAAGCTAGCCCAGACGTGCCCTTTGACCTCTGGCTGTGCGTGGGACGGCTGCACCAAACCCGGGTGTTGATGCGGCGAGGACAAAGTTGTTAAAGTAATACCGCTGCTCACCCGTGGGTATCGAAACGGTTCATCGGGATATCCGTGTGTGTGTGTGTATGTGTGTGTGTGTGTGTGTGTGTGTGTGTGTGTGTGTGTGCTGATGTACAGATAGATGCATAGAAAATAACATAATATATAACATAAGAGAAATATATCATGATGATAAGGGGGGGGGAGGGTACTATAGGAGTTTGTTGAAAGGAGCTGCCGTATCATCGCTAACCTTTCCTGTAGTCCTCGCGCCGCTAGAGTGGACGTAGTAATGCCTGCAGCGTGGCGGCCTTTGGCGTTTGCTTGGAATCCAAGTACTCAAAGAACAAGCGCAAGACTGTGGCAGAATCTGGTTTGGACTCCTTCCCAGTAAATAGGTGAATGAATGTTTTACAAGGATGAAATTTAACTAAGCACAAGTGTTTTGTCTGCCTAACTGTCCCTGCCATTTATACCTATTGTGTGACTCACTCGTATCGTTGTCACTCTTTTGATTTGTATGCATTTCCAATATTTTCTCATTTCGTCCTCTCATATAATTCATAACATTATTTTTATATGATAAGGTAATCACTGAAGTCATCGATGATAGTGATTATTTATTAACTGGCAAGTACTCGTATCTCAGGAATCTGTACCTTTTCACCAGCGTGGCTTCTCATACAATCGTCATAATACAAGGGAAAGGAATGAAAAACGAGCTACACTCGTTATCTTCAGGATAGTTCGGTAATTAGTCACGTGGTGGCTGCCGTGATGGAAGGGAAAGGGAAAGACGGCGGGTAAGTTTTCATAGATTTCAACTCCACAAAGAAATTATCGAAAAACCAAAGTTTGCAATAATGCTAGAATCGATGACGGGAAAAAAAGTTAAAGAATTCCTTTTGTCATTTTTTCATCTTTTCGTTTGCAAAAGAGTTGTTATTACCCGGGAGAAATTGCGAATTACGTAGATCTGTGGATACTAAATGGACTTGTTGGAATGGTTTGGGTAACTTATTCCTGGTAAGATAAAGGTGAGATCCCATTCCCTTTCCGTCCCCATCCCCATACGCGGGACTGGGGTATGGACAAGCCGCCCCGTCACCTTCCCATCCCCGGGACAGATATGAGGCACCAATCCGCACGTCATAATAATGTTGGCAGCACTTTCAAACCAATAAT
Organism: Eriocheir sinensis; assembly: GCF_024679095.1. Lineage (NCBI taxonomy): Eukaryota > Metazoa > Arthropoda > Malacostraca > Decapoda > Varunidae > Eriocheir > Eriocheir sinensis. The sequence continues at coordinate 56,208 of NW_026110753.1, forward strand.
TACAGAAAACGAAATAAATAATGCATTTTTTACACAACATTGTATTCATATACATTATATCTCATAAAACAAAACAATAGCGTTGTTGATCTACAAGTAAATAACAAGTAACGCGGGTAAGTTAATTTATGAGACAGGTTGGTATCCATGACTCGTCACACACACCTGGACAGCCACACCGGGGTTACCAGGTCGTGTCATTTATGGCATTTTTGTTTTAAATCAAGGTGGTGGCCAAGAAATGGTATTTTTATAGTATACGTTAAGTATTCACATAATAATGACATATTTAGTCATCAATCTGCCGTCTTTTGCCATTCTTGGGGACAATTATAAATGAATTTTCAAGAATAACTTTACGTTTACAATCAAATGGAAACACCACAGACTTTACAAACAAAAAAATATATATTAACCTTAGCAAAATTTGCGATATAATATCAGTCATAAAAATATTCTGATGCTTTTCAAAATATGCCCTTCTATAATAACAAATAGAACACTATTTAGTCATGAAATATACGAAGGAAAAGCCGAAGATGTCCTGCACTCCACCCCGCGGAGTCAACACTTTTCCCACCCCATCCGCACCCTCACGGGGTAGCGTAAAGCAACCCCAACCACATGGGGACGCTTTACACTACGGTCTATGGCCACGGGTAAGGGATGGGGATGGGATGGGAATGGGGAAGTGGGGAAGTCTAACACTATGGCCGTAAGGCTCTTCGTATCATCAGCTCCCTTCCTCTTACTTACAGTCTTCTACCTCTTAAATTCCACCGCCATGTTGCATCTCTTTCTATCTTTTATCGATATTTCCATGCTGACTGCTCTTCTGAACTTACTAACTGCATGCCTCCCCCCCTCCCGCGGCCCCGATTCACACGAAACGAAACAAATTCAGTGAAGGGAGTATTGTTATAACATGGGTAAACTATGAGTGAATATTGTTGTTCTTGAGAAAACTAGTTGGTCCATCTATCCCTGGTACAGTTTCCACGTTTAAGTTTAGACTCAAGACAAGACTTTACATGCATCTTGAGTTGTTCGAGTGAAGTAAATAGTTCGGGTGAGAGGCTGACTTTATAAATATTAAGACCATGCTGCTACTTTCTTTTCCTGTTTATTTGATTTTGAGGACGGGTGCATATATGTGTGTGTGTGTGTGTGTGTGTGTGTGTGTGTGTGTGTGTGTGTGTGTGTGTGTGTGTGTGTGTGTGTGTGTGTGTGTGTGTGTGTGTGTGTGCTTAGGCGAATAAAAAAAAAAAATAATATAAGATTGACTGCTGATCTGTCCGTGCAAGCCATGTTCACATGAGCAACCTGAAATCAACGTGCAGGCTGTGAGTAGTGGAATCTAATTGTGATATTACCGTGCTAAATACACCCATTATGTCGGTAAATTTATGGTGAACTATTTCTTATAGAGTTTAAGTTTTCTCATAGTCTTGGATCCATCTCACCTTTTTTAACAGACCAAAGGCCCAATATATGTATAGTTCAGTTGCCACCTGGATTATATTACCTTGTAGCGTGCTGCCGTTGTTGGTTGGCGTCTTCCCTCGTTTCTATGAATGTGTACCTGCTTATATTTCGTCTCCTTTGTTTTCTTATTTCTGCAACAAATCGATTTCTTTAGGCATTCTTAGCCATTACAAACCCAAGCGTGTTACCTACCCGTGTCTCTTCAGCCACGACCCCCGGCATCAGGCGTCGCGATGTGTTGCTCAACTCGTTGCAAGAGCTCGATTCCGTGCAGTGTTGCCATCCGGAGAGTAATTCAGTTTCATTTCTTCGTTTGTATGAAAATTTAGCAACATCAGAAATTTAGAACAAAACGTAGGGTAATTGGGAGTTGTGGGTAGGAGTCAAACTTACTATAGAACAGAAGATAGTTTATATAGTATAAGAATGATATTTTTGTACAAAACCCTAAAACATACATTTTTCATTGTTACCATAAATAGTCATATACATCAAACAGTACTGCCTAGCATAGTGAGATTTTTTTTCCTGAGTCGTCGTAGGTAATGAAGAAAAAATAGTTCAATTTCAGGACTTTGTAGGGCCGAGTAGTCTTTAGGAGTTGGCAACATAGGACAACACATCGCGAAACTTGATGGTGAGCGTAAATAGGACTTAAGAACGTAAACTTTTCTCTGCTTTGTTTTTTGAGGAGTGGGGGCTGGGGGGGGGGGGTAGCAGGATCCTTTTCTCTGCAACACTACGACTTGTCTCACAGAATTGTATGAAGCTCTTGCCATTGCTCAAAGATCTTACTCACATACACGGATATTCGATTCAAGATATTCTGGACGAGTCTAAGGCAGAAAAGAATTAAGAAAAGATACAGATGGTACGCGTCAGAGTGGCACTGATCAAATCTGAGTAAATACGAGTCGACGGCTGAGCTGCCTCACTAAACCCTTGCTATTGTGCGTGAAGTTGTTCCTGTCATCCTGATGCTTAGTGAGGCGGAAGAAGACATGAAAAGAATATTTATTAGAATATATATATAGATATATATATATATATATATATATATATATATATATATATATATATATATATATATATATATATATATATATATATATATATATATATATATATATATATATATATATATATATATATATATATATATATATATATATATATATATATATATATATATATATATATATATATATATATATATATATATATATATATATATATATATATATATATATATATATATATATATATATATATATATATATATATATATATATATATATATATATATATATATATATTTATATATATATATATATATATTCGCTGCATGAAATAAGAAAGAAAAATCACGAGATCAAATTAATGAAGTTGTTGTAACCCGCTAGCGGGCTCTAAAGGGAGATAACACACTGCTTGCACTTGCGACAATTGACTTAAGATTCTGGTACTTTAAGAGTATTTAAAGGAGCTCGTAAATTGGGGTGATGGAACGGTGTCGCTTTTCTTATATTTATTTTAATCTACCTTAATACTATTTTAACACTACAAAGAGGCAAAAATATTGTTAAAACCAGCGACTGGCTTAACGAGACTCAATGAGTCTTCAGGCTTTCTCTCACGGCTGGTTACTGACGTCAATACTTGTATAACACTGAGAAGTTCTCAACAAAACGAAAATAAACTGTTACAGAATTATAATCACTTATTTCCTAAATATTCCCAAACATAACTACTAACACAATGGATACGCTTTCCTCTACGGTACCACTTCACTCCGTACTCACGGTAATAAAGATGAGTGCTCTGCCCATGTTGTCTACGGAGGACAACTAAGTGTACAGAGAGAGAGCAGAGTGCTGGCTGATCTGAGGTCTCTCCTGCAAAAATGGGTTTTTGGGCATGACATACATACATACATCACGAGGGTAATGTGTGAGTCTTACATCAAACTTATATAACAATCTTCCTAACCGGCTGGTCTATAAGGTTGGTTCACGCGCCTGACTTTTACAATATTATGAGCTAGGGTTAGCACCGGTTGATTTTGTGTACAAGGAACGTGGGGGTGAGTATCATAGGAACATCCTTATGGTGTGTAGCCTTATGGTTAATGGATTCTAATCCTTAGAATGAGAAGGTGGCTCTCACGTGGGAGGTGGCGCACCCGAGCAGCTCGGTTTGCGTGACCCTTGACCCGTCGATGGAGTCGATGGATGTCCCGCTGCTCGTGTGTTGACTGCTGGTAGATAAGCGGCGAGTTTTAGGGACACCTTGGCGCCTCGTCTGTATGTTCTCCGGGCTCCGTGCTGTCTTCAGTGTTCTTCAGTGTTCTTGTAAGGGGAATGTTTAACGTGCTATACCGCTGTCGCCCTCGGTAGATATTGTGGCGGATAATGGTGATACTGCAGCTAGCGTAGTGAGTGGTGTCGCGTCCCGCGGGGCACCACAAAGTTCTTATCTACTCCCAGCATACCATAAAAAAATGGCGTTCATAATTTATTGTGAAAAACACGTAATTCAGTCTTGTATTATTAGCAGACAACGTTACAGCTCACAGGCAGATGCTAATAGAAATAACATGACACAGAGACCGTACACTGAGTCTGTGTGGCGGTTGTATCTGTATTGCAGTGTTAAAGAACACAAAAATATGTAAATATACGTAATAAAGAGCAAGTGTATGCTGATTGTGTATGTGTTTGTGCCGCAGAGTGCAAGATGGTGATCAGCGAGGGCTCGGACGTGGTGCTCACCGCCAGCTCGCACAAGCCGTTGCGCCGCAGCAAATCATGCCAACCAAAGGACGCGGCGCTCAACTCCCACCGAGCCTGGTGTGCCCGCAGGAAGGACGGTGAGACACACACACACACACACACACACACACACACACACACACACACAGTAGTTAGCGCACTCGGCTTACAACTAAGATGTCCGGGGGGCAGTCGCCTCTCATCCGTATCCCTTGTCTACCCAGCAGTAAATGGGTCCCAGATGTCAGTTGGGGGTTGTGTCCCGCCTCTCGGGTATGTATAGGTGTGATGTGAAGCTTCACCCGCACGCAAAGATCCGTCACTATACAACTCCAAGCACTTTCGGGGAGGGTACTGCCTGGCGATGGCATGGTCTAGCACTTGATCAGACCATGGTGAATAACACACTTTTCTACTTATTACCGTTTTCACTGATCACTGCATTTTTTCAGAGGTCATTTAAATTGTTTATTATGAGATAGTTATCACACTGCAATTTCAGCATGATGCGTCACCACATAGTTACCAAGAGCACCGCCTTAAACTCCTTCCTGCAGAGCACCAGTGGCTGCAGTGGGACTTGGGGCCGCCGCACCTAGTGACCGGGGTGGTGACGCGCAGCCGCAGGGACACGGGGCGCAACCACTGGGTCAAGGCCTACACCCTCACTTACTCCAACGACTCCAAGGTCTGGCTCACCTACAAAGACGACAACCATCTCGATACTAAGGTGAGCCAGATGGAGCGTCCTGTATTGATGGTAGGCAGTGGTGTGTCGTGCTGGTGGAAGGACTGAGGGTGTGACCTGCTCTGTGTTGGCCTGGGGAGGGGATGCTGTGTGCTGTGACTGAGCTTGGGTGTGTTGCAACGCTTCACTTACGCACGCATACTGATGGTAGTCAGTGGTGTGTGTTTAGGCTTGTGTAGGGACTGTCGGAGTGCGTCTCGGCGCTGCGTAACGAGTGAAGGATGTGGGCTGTTCTGTCTTGACTTTGGGGAGAGGTGCTGTGTGCTTTGCCTGAGCCTGGGTGTGCTGCAACGCTTCACTAACGCCCCCAAACTAATGGTAGGCAGTGGTGTGTGTTTAGGCTAGTAGAGGGAGTGTGGCCTTGGGCTATGTTACTTGTAGCTGTGATGTGCTTGCCCGGTGGAGGAGCGCTGTGGCTGAGCGAGGGTTTGCCGCCATGCATGACTAACACTTTCATCGTCATAAGCTGTGGAGGGACGGGCGTTACTATACAGCATCGTAGCTTCTATCTACAGCATCTAATAGCATCCACTTTTTTTGCCATGGGGCCTTTCCTTGTCATAGTATGAGGACAGTGATGAACATTCGGTGTCGTACATAGCGCCGGATAAAGACATTAATTCTTCCGAGATGTTTTAACTTGTTGCGCCATAAAAATAAAAGCAGGGAGAAAAAGTACAACGTAATTTTATCGTTGGAGTCATTTACTCGCCTAGGGCTTCATAACGTTTATTAGTGCCTAGATCATTACATATCATCAATGTATAAAATCCAAGGCTTCTGTGTATCCATTTTGTAAATAAGTCATAGTAAGTTCTCCTCTTGCTTAATATTCTTCGAGTTCTCCTTTGATTAGGTCATAAGGTTGTTAGAGCAAGCCATCATTTGACTGCACTAATCACAAACGCGTCATCAGCATCACCTCTTCGAAGCCTGACCCAACACTCAGCAGGAATAAAGATAAATAATAACAGTAATAATGGCGGCCTGCCCTCCCCAAGCCCTGACACTTTTCTTTTAAATTATCTGCGAAACTTTTACGTTTAGAAATAACTTTTGCGAGGCAGTCTTTACGAGCAAACCTGTTTAGAATTACTGTACCGGTTTGTAACGCGGGCAGCTGTGGGCATCGAGGGGGAGCCCTTGGCCTTGTGGCGACGACGGCAAGGCTCGCGGCGGCGGACGCAGACGGCCGCGACCTGGGGAACCTGGTGTTGTGTTGACCTGTTGTTTGCTTGCTTTTCCTTAAATTCAGGTTATTGTCTTTCGTTGCTTAGTAGACACAGTATTCTTTGTTGAAAAATGTGTTATTACGGTCACCGCAGTGGTAGTGGCAGTAGTATAACAGTACTTGAAGGGCTAACGTAGTAAAGGTTTGTATTTTTGGTCACGCTGCTGTTCGGGTTACTTGCCATGATTTTACTAACGCATGACTAGGAATATATATATATATATATATATATATATATATATATATATATATATATATATATATATATATATATATATATATATATATATATATATATATATAAGAGAGAGAGATTGATTGATTGATTGATCGATCTTAATGCTGTCGCCAGAACTCACGTCCTTCGATCCCTTCCTAAGGCAGCTGCCACCATGAAGATGGCGGGGTGAAGGAGAAGCTTGGAATAGATCGGTCCGCCTCGCTCGCACCTTGTGATTAGCTGAGTAAATACCGCCACGCAGGCGCACGATGCAGCACCCATACAGTGGCTGTGCACGTGTGGGACATGACTCCACGGGCCGCACCCTTGCTTCGGATCCACGTCAGCCAGCAATTGTATTTAATTATTAATTTCTCAAAGCAATCATGTTAGCCAATGTCTCCATCCATACCTAACAAGTACCGAACTGGCTCTCACTTGCTCTTTCATTTCCACACACATTTTCTTGGGGCACGCACGTAAGTTAACTTTACTGATAGATATAAAAGTAAATGTTAGTTATTTTTTCTCCTGACACATGGTCAGAGTTTTTGGTGTGCAACTAAAAGCGAAGCCAATGGTGATAAATAAAATAAAAATATACTGCGAAACACAGGCAGCGTGCTGGAAACCCATCGCAGGCCGTCACTCTCACTTTGCTGAGCTCACATCAAGCTGTGGTAATCCTCCTTTTGGAAGCGTGGGAACGTGTGGCCAAGACCTGAACTAAAAATCTAAGTGATAGTAATGATCATGTTAACTATATTTGCCTTGATGTGTTCTACATTCTGGAGATCATAGAGTATTCTTACGTAGCCCCCTATACGTATGTCTGAGATTAAAATTTTACGGGAGCTGCTGAGCGTGTCTGTCGGGAGCTTATATTGATGAGGCTGATGCCACTCTTACTGAGGAGGGGAGCGTGAAATCGAGTTAATGCGTTTCAGATGATCTCATCAGCTTGGGTGTGGCTTAAGTAGCTTGAGAGTAAGTTCTTGCCAGCCCGACCCAGGTGTTTTTTCTCACCAAGGCTCATCGAGGTAATCAGGTTATCCTTTGCGCCTGCCTGCACTCATGATCAACAATGGCTCCGGCGGCACCACTAGCATCACCATCGTCGCTATCATCGTCACCATCATTATCAAGACAGCCATCCCCTGCACCATCAGATAACTCTTCAGAAACCTCAAGTTATGCTAAATATGCACTGTAATATTACTTTATGGAAGATGAGAATCTGAAACACTTTACGCCAAGAAAATGAGCCGCCAAAGGTCCCCGACGTGGTGATGAGAAGCTCGTAATGGACGGAGGCGGCACACTCACTCCACCAGGGCCGTCGCGCGGGGAGGGAGCGGGACCAGCAGGAGGGGGCGGGGCGGGGTGGGGCGTCTGCTGCACCAGAAAATCAAGTTCAATACATTAACTTTTTTTTATGCATAATCAACGCTCAGACAAATTAACAGCTAGGGTGGTGGCGATAAAACCAGCGATAATGACAGGGCGGCGGTGGTGGTGCCTGTGGGTTGTTCCTTAATCACCGTCATCACCAAGCAGATTCCTTAGCCACCGGAACACCACCACAATGGAGGCAGCAGTGTTGGCTATAACTTACATTAGCATTGGGATCTTGAACAAGTAGCGCGCCCTGCGAGTCATGTGCTCATTAAGTGCCTTCCCTCTGTGCCGTTGTAGGAGGCCCAGCTCACTCCCCGGGTTGAAATCACTCTAGAGTAGTCTGGACCTAGGTTGAAATCCCTCTAGAGTGATATCATCCTAGGCTCAGATCACTCAAGGATGAAATCACTCTAGAGTGAGCAGGAACTAGGTTCAAATCACTCCCCGGGTTGAAATCACTCTAGAGTAATCTGGACCTAGGATGATATCACTCTAGAGTGATATCATCCTAGGTTCAGATCACTCAAGGATGAAATCACTCTAGAGTGAGCTGGAACTAGGTTCAGATCACTCCCCGGGTTGAAATCACTCTAGAGTAGTCTGGACCTAGGATGAAATCACTTTAGAGGTAAGTTAAATCAAATTCGCTAAACCCTGTTGCCTTATTCTTGCTTGTGTTGAAAGCACAGACCACATCAGGCAAAACCTGCGGCCATTGACCTTTCAGCCCTTCTAACACCTTCAGCAGGGACGACTGTATTGTTCGGTTGTTTCACTCTACTACACCGTTGGCTTGGGGATGATATGCACTGGTGATTCGTTGCACCGCATCCAGAAGACCATGCAGCTCCCTCGACACATTGTTCACAAAACCACGACCCTGGTTATTGATTTGGATAGCTGGAACGCCATGGCGACATACGGTCTCATAGATGAAGACAGATACACTTCTGGCAGTCTTGTCCTTCTGCGGTTCTGCTTCAATCTATTTGGTGAAGTAGATCACCATAATCGCCATACAGACATAGCCCTCCTCTGATGGTGTCAAGGAGCATATGTCTATGCCAACTTGTTTCCATTGCTTTGCGGGAATAAGTACAGGGTGAAGGTCCGATGAATTCGTCTGGAGCTTAGTACTGGCCTTCTGACAACGATCACGTTTTGCTGGGTATTTCTTCACATCAGCTGCAACACCAGACCACCAAAATCTCTAAATTAGTTTACTGGCATAAGTAGAATGCACTTGCTTATATTGACTGAAAAATGTTGTGAATGACTGAACCACTGAACTTTCAGTATGTGTGTGTGTGTGTGTGTGTGTGTGTGTGTAATCCACTGTAATACTTTTTTTCAGTTAATTTACCCGTCCATAATATTGGCCAATGTCTTATCCCTCCCGATGTGGCCTCCAAGAGCTTTTGACTGTGTGGAGTTACCGCTGGAGAACAGTGTCCATGTGTCGTGAGGGTACTGGTAACTTGACACTTGGACACTATTCTCCTTCTTTCAACTTCTTCTAATTAGAATGACTCAGGTGGACAACTGAAATTAAAAGTTTGGGTCATGATGACATTTGATCATTCTCTTAGAAATATATTGGTTTATTGAGTTACTTCTCGTTTCATATTCTTTGAATAATATAAAACTTACTCTTGGGTTAATTTCTTGATGCCTTATGCTTGTAAAACAGTTCTGCATTCTGTAAGACATACATAGATGCCTTCCGACGGAAGTTTGCCTTCTTTCCTTGATCACTCCTGCACCAGTCTGGATATTTACTCTCCATCAGTCTTAACTCTGCTTCCTTACGGGCAAGAGGTCTCTCAAATAGGCTGTTGATTTCAGTATTTTTTTTACCTTGCATTTTTTAAATGGAATTTCGTAAAATACAAACATATTTGCTGTCAAGTAAATATCCAGATTGGTGCAAGAGTGATCATGGAAAGAAGTCAAGTTTCCGTCGGAAGGCATCTAAGTATGTCTTGCAGAATGCAGAACTGTTTTACAAGCATGAGGCATCAGAAAATGACCCAGAAGTAAGTTTTATATTATAATTATTATTATTATTATCATTATTATTATCATTATTGTTATTATTATTATTATTATTATTATTATTATTATTATTATTATTATTATTATTATTATTATTATTATTATTATTATTATTATTATTATTTTCATTATTTTGAAATCCATGAAAGGGCATCACGGGAAAATCCTAATACTGATATAGACCCAAGCAGGGTCCTCCCAATGAGCAAACATGGATATGAAAAGGAAAAGATAAAATAAAAGAAAGGGAGTAAATACTTAGCAAGTTAACAGGAAGGTGTTAACTTTTGTTTTAGATTTTATCAATAGCAACTTCTGAAACAATTGGATCTGAAAGTGGATTCCACACTTTAGTCAAACTGAGGACAAATGTTCGGGAAAATTGGTTGGTTGAGCAAAAAACTTGCTGAAAAGCATGCACATTGAAACGTAAGTTATGACGTATTCGGCGAACAGGCTGAAATCGAGCAGGTAATGCACTATGAAGAGGATGTTCATTATTATTGACAATTCTGAAAAGCATGGTCAATGCACCAACGACTCGACGATGTATGCTAAAATTAGGCGGTATAAATTTTATTGAATTAAAAGAACGATCCAAAAGCTTTAAATGAGATGGAGCAGCTGACATCCAAACTGGACTACAATACTCAAAGAAAGGTAAAATGAAGGGGAAAAAAAACTATTTAAAACATTCTTATCATCATTAAAAATGGCTCTGCATTTTCGCAACAAATCAATCTTCTGGGAAATTAGGAAAGAAGTTATCCTAATAAGATTTTCAAAAGTCAGTTTAGAATCTAAAGTTACCCAAAGAAGTTTTGATGAATTACAGGATGTATTTACTTGGTTGTTAATTATAATATCCGGATTAGGGGGATGGAGGGTCCTTGAACAACTTGAAATGATAATATTGGTCTTGACTGGACTTAATTTCATACCCCAACGCTGGCATCAAGAAAAGATCAAATAAAGATCAGAGCTCAATTGGGTTGTTCCGTGATATCTAAATGAAGGATCAGGAACATGACAAAATAAAAGAAGTGTCATCAGCATAAGCCATCAAATGGGAAGAAATCCCATGCCACATATCACTAGTATAAAAAATAAGAAGAGGCCCAAGAACATTGCCTTGGGGGACACCAGACGTGAAATGAGAGAAACTACTAAAATAGCCATCAATACCAACATGTTGGTGCCTGTCAGATAAAAAAATCCAGAAAAAAATATTAAAAAGAAATGAACCATTAATATCCACAGACTAAGGTTTAAAAAATAAAGCCTTATGATTAACTACATCAGATGCAGAAGAAAAATCCAGAGAAACAAGTCTAGTCTCCGACCCAGTATCCAGAAAAGTCTGAACATGAAAAGAAGTAATTCAGTAAACCAACATATTTCTAAGAGAATGATCTAATGTCATCATTTTCATTTCCTTTTCATTTCAGTTATCCACCTGAGTCATTCCAGAAGAAGCTGAACCAAAGAGAATAATGTCCATGTGGCATGAGGGTACTGGTAACTACAAACAGTAAAAGCTCTTGGAGGCCACATCGGCAGGGATAAGACATTGGTCAAAATTATGGACAGGTAACACACACACACACACACACACACACACACACACACACACACACACACACACACACACACACACACACACACACACACACACACACACACACACACACACACACACACACACACACACGCACACACACACACAAACACACAAACTCACTATAAAACACACACACACACACACACATATACACACACACACACACACACACACACACACACACACACACACACACACACACACACACACTGCAGATTCAGTGGTTCAGTCATTCACGACATTTTTCAGTCAATATAAGCAAGTGTTTTCTTCTAATGCCAGTAAATTAATTTACAGATTTTGGTGGCCCGGTGTTGCAGCTGATGTGAAGAAATACCTAGGAACATGTGATCGTTGTCAGAAGACTAGGTTCCAGAAGATCTCACTGGACCTGCATCCTGTACCTATTCCCGAAAAAAAAAACATGGAAACAAGTTGACATAGACATATGCTCCTTGACACCATCAGAGGAGGGCTATGTCAGCATGGCGATTATGGTGAGCTACTTCACCAAATGGATTGAAGCGAACCCGCGGAAGGACAAGACTGTCAGAGGTGTAGATGTTTTCATCTTTGAGACCGTATGTCGCCATGGCGTTCCAGCTATCCAAATCAATGACCAGGGTCGTGAATTTGTGAACAATGTGTCGAGGGAGCTACATGATCTTTTGAGTGTGGGGCAACGATGTTATAGTAGGATATCAATGTATTATTATTATTTAATATCACCACGAATTAGGCATACAATTGTCAATGGAAAAAACCCACGACAGATAGATCACGCCACCTTATAGGAATGTCGTCCGTCAGTGTTTACCGTCCCAGTTTTGTATACTTCGCACTCCGATGGTGCGTGGAGGTCACCTTGACATACGTGACCAATTGTAACAATTATTTTCCAACCTGTAACTCGCCACTCCTTCACGAGAGTCCGACTGACACACAACGACAGTCGCTCTCGCTCCGTCGCTTCTTGTACATAAAGGCTACGAATATAATTCGCCTTAAGGAAGCTGAAGTCTTAATCAACACCCTTTAAACGCCCCCCGACAAGCCCGTTACATTTGGTGGCAGCGGTGGGATATCGGGTATCAAAATTATAGCCTAACGCCTTTATTCACCCCGGACATGAGTCAATATTTTTACCCCTTGATTGAGTCCAGCCTCACCCCTGATGCCATAATCATTCATGTTCCATTTCAGACGGCGGACGTGTTTGAGGCACACGAAATTGTCCCGTTCCCTTTTTCAGCAAAGCACAGTGTGTTAGCCTTGGACACGTCCCCGTCTCTTGTTCTAATCGCGAAGGATTTCGCTCTGTATTCAACGGGTAGCTACTCACTCTTGCAGTATTGCAAGGAGACGGTCTTCGGGCGATTCTATTGCTCTGCGTCTCTCTTTGCCTTCCTTCCAGCTCGGGGAGGGGTATGCGAGATCGCCCTCACCCGCGTGAACGCGTCTGACGCTCTTTCCCTGTGCCCCTACAAGCAGCTAACACCAACGCCTGTTTTCCATAAGAACTTTCAGGGTCTGCATTATTTTTATTTCCCTCACTCATTCTATGTATCGGTCATCTGTCCGGAGGGTACCACTTATCAACGGGTTACTGGTCACTATGCCATAGCGGAAGCATGCTATATCCGCTCCACTAACATAACAACGTACCCGTCCCGGATCCGTCTGGTTTTCACGGCCAATATTTCCCATCGAGTGTTTCCTCTACGGTCTCTCGATGACATTCATTTCTCCAGCATCTCGTATGTGACTAATTCCCTTAATTCATTGTCTTTCGCGAACAAAACAGAGTTTGCGGAAACCCTGGAGGAAACGCTGCCTGATTATTTGCATCTCCCCTACCTGTACCCTGGATTTTTTGTACCAATGTTTCTGATGTTCGTCAGTCTCGTCGTCATGTGCTACCTTATTAGGAGAAACTCTGTCCTGCACGATTATTTGGTTGTGCAGACACGGCGACTGGATGCAGGGAGGCCACTGGCAAGGTAGTTTTTCCTTTTCTCAGACAAGTCAGGGGACAGAAACCTGGCTGCTCCTATACTTAACATTGTACTGTGTTTCACTACTGTATTTTTTTTAGGAGCTAGATGAACGTTTCATTGTCTGTAACTATGCCAGTTGATAGTTTCTTATACATGTGTCCTTATATTTATCTTTTGAGAGGTTTCTTATGTTTCATGTCACACACGTTGTGGTTTCCCTCTCCCTATTTATATTATAACTCCACATCTATTCTTACATAGCCAGTGTGTTAATGTAATTGTATCATAGGCAGTCTGCTTGACAAACTCCCACTATGTATGTTCATGGTAACTAGACTGCTATTTCGATTTTTATATATCGCGAGGTCGCGATCACTGGTAGGTGACCGAGCAGTGTTATAGTAGGATATCAATGTATTATTATTATTTAATATCACCACGAATTAGGCATACAATTGTCAATGGAAAAACCCGACAGATAGATCACGCCACCTTATAGGAATGTCGTCCGTCAGTGTTTACCGTCCCAGTTTTGTATACTTCGCACTCCGATGGTGCGTGGAGGTCACCTTGACATACGTGACCAATTGTAACAATTATTTTCCAACCTGTAACTCACCTCTCCTTCACGAGAGTCCGACTGACACACAACGACAGTCGCTCTCGCTCCGTCGCTTCTTGTACATAAAGGCTACGAATATAATTCGCCTTAAGGAAGCTGAAGTCTTAATCAACACCCTTTAAACGCCCCCCGACAAGCCCGTTACAACGAATCACCAGTGCATATCATCCCCAAGCCAACGGTTTAGTTGAGCGAAACAACCGTACAATACAGTTGTCCCTGCAGAAGGTGTTAGGAGGGCTAAAGTGTTAATGGCAGCAGGCTCTGCCTGGTGTGCTCTTTGCTTTCAACACAAGCAAGAATAAATTAACAGGGTGTAGCCCATTTTATTTGATGTATGGTCGCACTGCCGTGCTACCTGCTGAAGTCCAAGCAACTCAGTGTGAAGATGCCTCATGTAAGGCTTCTAATTGTGATTTCGATGCATCATCCCTTGAAGAGCGCCTGCGGTCTGTTGCTGACCTTAAAGACGTTGTGTACCCGAAAGTTTCTTCAAATATAGACTTTTCTCAAGCTCGTCAACGACAAGATTACAACAAGAGACAACACAACAAGGCTTCCTTTCAAATTGGTGATCATGTTCTGTGTAATAGCAAGCGTGCAGACAGGAAAGGAGGGAAAAGCGTTGACCCTTGGTCTGGTCCATATGACATCTACATGGAGGTGGGTAAGGGACTGTATCCATTGAAGAACCCTAAAACTTCTCAAGTCCTGAAGAAAAAATCAAATGCTTGCAATATGAAACATTACAGGGCTAGAGTTGATGATGCGGAAGGTAATGAAGATGTGGAAGTGATTGGAACACAGGAACAATATGAGGGTCTTTTCATCCCAAGTGACGGCGCTTGGAGAAAATCCATTGCCACTAAGCTTGGCGTACCATTTCCTAAGGGAAGACTCCCCAGACGTAGACCCGGAATACTGTCAGATGAACCATCATCTGTTGACTCAGTTCTTGGGGATGGCAGCTGCCTGTTCCGAGCATTACCAAAGGAAATTACAGGAACTGAGAACCACCACAAGAAAATTACACAGTGTGGTGGAAGTTCTCACAAATCAGCAATATAAGTCTCACTTCGAAAACTATTCAGGTCAGAAGCACATGGAAGAATTCGTGAACAACAGTCGTATGAACGCTAATGCTGTGTGGGCAACAGATGTAGAGATTGTTGCAGCAGCTTCCCTGCTCAATACGCCCATTGTGATCCATACAGAAGACCAAGCAGGTGTAAGAAGATGGCTGTCATATGAACCACTGTGTGGTTCCACCAGATACAATATCATCGGTGCCAAGTGTATCTAACCAACTATCAGGAACATTTTAATCGTGTTCTTAGTGTGTGAGTGTCTCAAAGGACTCTCAAGAATAGGAATTTGCAATGTGTTTGTATGCAGAGCAATAATATGTAATCTGTCAGATGCTTTTGTCTTTGCAATAAAATAGTCAAATTGCATCCCGTTTCATCATTTAAACTCCAGCGGACTTTCCATCATGGAGATTCTCTCTACAACTTATAATCAGCAAAGAAGTTGCGTATATGGGGAAGCGGTTGCTGAACGGATAGCGTGACGGCTCCGCGTTCAGGAGGACGCGAGTTCAATCCCCGAACGGTGCCACCAAGCTGGGATTTTTCAGCCGCCGCCGAGTGGCTTAAAACTACCCACATGCTGTCCAGAAGACCACCTATCAACCCGGACTCTAGATTCTAGGATTAAAGATGAGCTCCGGGAGGGCAACATGAGCCAAAGCAAGATGGAGCCACTATAAACACTCGCCTGCGCCAGAACGGGCTGGGCCGACCATCAGGCCCCACCGGGAAGAAGCCTTGGACCGACGATCAGGAATCCAGTATCCACCGGGAAGAAACCTACCGGCGCAATAGGCCAAGGCGTAAAAAAAAAGTACTGGTGTATATAACCAGTCACTTTTCCTAACATACTCATGAATATAGAATATGTTTCGGTATATAACCTTTTTTTATTATTTTGTTTGTAGGAAAATAGTATTAGGGAATGTTCTGAATCTGCAGGGGAGCAATTTGAACCTGGAGGGAGTGTAGTGAGCCTGATCAAGGAGAGTTATTTCAACTGAGGTTCATATCACTCTAGAGTGGTATTTGACGGGATTGCTTTGGACCTGCTACACCGGTCGAGAAACGCTGCACTAGAGTGATTTAAAAAAGAGGAGTTATTTGAACTTATAAAGGGGTGTGCTGTGAAACTAGGGGAATACTAATTTAAACCTAGGTTCATATCCTCTATAATACATTGCATCTTATTTAATCATTTAATC
This sequence comes from Eriocheir sinensis, assembly GCF_024679095.1. Lineage (NCBI taxonomy): Eukaryota > Metazoa > Arthropoda > Malacostraca > Decapoda > Varunidae > Eriocheir > Eriocheir sinensis. Next base: position 72,649 of record NW_026110753.1, read on the forward strand.
CCAGCGAACTTTCCGTCATGGAGATTCTCAATACAACTTACAGTCAACAAAGAAGTTTCATATTATACAACCAGTCAGTTTTCCTGACATCTGCATGAGAATATAATATGCTTTCGTATATAGCTTTTTCACATAATATATGAGACCGTATGTCGCCATGGCGTTCCAGCTATCCAAATCAATGACCAGGGTCGTGAATTTGTGAACAATGTGTCGAGGGAGCTGCATGGTCCTTTGGTCAGTCTCACGCTGACCTTCTTAAGGTTAAGACGTTGACTTTTTGCCCCGCTGCTGTGTGGTGCCCACTAGCCTTTTCCCTCTGCTGTTGTGGTGTGCTTTGAGGCGTTCTGTGCTTCTGGGAGCTTGCTGCTGTGCTAGAGGACTACACACTCAGGAGGATTACCACTACCTGCATACTCCGGAACGCTAGGTGTTCTAATTTAGTATTTACCTAGATAGATAGTGATCCAGAGTTACTTCTAGGACACGTGTATTACCTTTCCACTCCTAGACTAATTTCAACACTCTAACACTCTAAGCCCACACAAAACACTAGATAATTCACCTTTCCACGGAAACCTAGTGAACACAGTTATTATCTTATTTAGGTATGTGATTTCTCGGTATAATAATATAGGCACGTGTTTTGTCTTGGTAGGTAGAAAGACCCGTGCCTTTTTTCCCAAGGGAGTTGACCTGACTGCGACCTGACAGCAGCTGCTGGTTTGTTATTGTTTTGTTTCGTCTTAGTAGGTAGAAAAAAGCGCTCCCTTTTTCCTTGATACATTTTTCCCAGAGATTTGACCTGACGACCTCACCGTAGCTGCGGACTTTTGTTATTTTCGTCTTGCCTCGCCCATATTATCACCATGCCGTCTCCCCTCAAGCGCTGTTCCGGGTGTAGCTACGCATGGCCAAGCAGTACTTTCTTTCCAAGGACGTTTGTAGGTTTTGCGTTAAGACTCAGAAGGATGATCAGAGGATCATCGAGTTACAGAATAGGGTTGACTCTCGCCCAGGTAGACTTATTAGTTAGCACACCAACAAGCCCCGCCTCCTCCTCCTCCCTTCCTCTTCCTCTTCCTCTACCTCGTCCTCCTCCCTTGTTACCGGCTTTGGTATTCCCTTCTCCCACAGTACCCCTCCCATCCTCCTCCTCGACCGTTTCCACTTCCCCTCTTCCTGCACCTCCTTCTCCTCCTCCTCCTCCTCCTCCTCCTCCTCCTCCTCCTCCACCTCCTCCTCCTCCTCCTTCTCCTCCACCTCCTCCTCCTCTACCCTCTTCCGTCCCCTCTCCCCTCTTCCCACCCTCCTCCTCCTCCTCCTTCTCCTCCTTCTCCTCTTCCTCTCTGCCTTCCTCTTCCGTCCCCCTCTCCTCTTCCCACCTCCTCCTCCTCCTTCTCCTCCTCTCCTCTCTTGATATCGACCACGCATTAAGTGAATTATTACTAGAAACAAGTAGCAGTTGCGAGGCAGTAATTGTTGGGGACTTTAACACCAGTGAAAAGATGGGGTGAACCGTTGAACTGTCATACAGGGCTCGACCTGTACACACATTTACTAGAAAGTGATTTACATCAACACGTTCAAGAACCATCTCAGGAAAATAATATACTTGACCTTATCTTTTCAACGACAGCTGATCTAAATTACGAAGTAAATGTTGGCCCAGTTTTTAGTTCTAGCGATCGCCGAATAATCACATTCAGCATCAATATGAAAGAAAGTAAAGTAACTCCTAGTAAAGAAAAGGTGCCAGATTATCAGAGAGCGAATTTCATAAGACTCCGATTAATTCTAAATAATTCTGACGGGTCTGAAATCACGGCGGAAACAGATATTGATAAATCTTGGGGCCCCTCACCACAATATTGAACAATGCCATAAGCATATGCGTACCCTATCGTAACAGACGTTCAGCTTCTAAGAAGAAACCCAAATGGTGGAATAACGAAATTCAAAATAGCCTATCTCTTAAAAACGCGTATACAGTAGGTACATATCATCTCAGAGCGAGGCTGACAAACTAGAGCTGGACAGAATTCGCCGCGAAACCAAGAAATTAATAAAACGAAGCAAGAAAATCTTGAAGAATATATAGCGAAACAAGTAAATCTAATCCTAAAGAATTTTTCAGCTATGTAAATAATAAAAGTCACTCACTTGTGGTATCGGACCGCTTGCTAATGAAAATGGTAACTACACGAACGATAAAATGAAATGGCTACAATCCTAAATAACTTTTCGCATCCGTATTTACCGACGAAGATTGTTTATCACCTCAACCGCCGGAGGTTAGAAGGACCGAAAGATGTTAAGTGGCGTGCTCATCGTAGAAAGTGACATTTTACGCACAATTGAAAGATTAAAGTAAACAAAGCTCCTGGTCAGACAATATTACTAGGGTCTTAAAGAAATCAAACATCAAATTTGTAAACCGCTCTCCATCATATTCAATAAATCTTTAACGGCTGGTAAAGTTCCGTCGGATTGAAACTTGCAAATGTCACACCAATTTTCAAAAGGGGACAAGTCTCATCAGGAAACTATCGACCAATTAACTTGACATCAATTGTTTGTAAGTTAATGGAGACTATCATTCGCGACAATATGGTGAAATTCTTCGAAGAAAATAATATAATAAATAATTCGCAACATGGTTTCCGTAGTAAACGTTCGTGTTTGACTAACTTACTTGATTTTTCACTATATTTTTGGGGTGTTCGATGAAAGCAGATCAGTAGATATCATATATCTGGATTTTCAAAAGGCATTTGATAAGGTCGCCCACTACCGATTGCTCAGCAACTACTGGCGCACGGTATCTCGGGTAACATTCACTATTGGCTTGCGGACTGGCTCTCTGAGCGGAAACAGAGTAGTTCTAAACGGTGTTACATCTAACTGGCTCGATGTCAGCGGCGTACCTCAGGATCAGTGCTTGGCCCCATGCTCTTCTTAATTTATGTTAATGATATCGATGATGGGCTCCCTTGGTGCAAAGTATCAAATTTGCTGATGACACAAAAATTGCTAGTAAAGTAGCTGCGATACTCGACGAAGCTTTACAATCAGATCTAGATCGACTTGCATTGTTGGAACCAATCAATGGCAAATGAAATTTAACGTTGGAGAAATGTAAGAAGTGTTGCACATCGGAAAAACCAACAATCGCGTTCGGTACGTGATTAGATGATGCACAACAACTTTCTCGCAGTAAGTAAAGTAAAAGGATCTTGGAACCACTATATCAAGCGATTTGAAGCCCGGTCAGCATTGTTCAGAGGTTAAAACCTGCACAAACAGATTGGTTGGCTTCATCGGACAGTCTTTAATAATAAATCGGAAAAGTAATATTAAAACTGTAAGAATTCGTTGGTTCAACCCCGTCTACAGAGTACTGTGCAGGCTTTTGGTCTCCCTACTACAGAAAAGACATCGAAAGTTGGAACGGGTCCAATCGAAGAGTAACAAAGATGATTCCTAGGTTAGAAATTTGTCATATGAACAAAGGAAGCAAAGCGTAAATTTATTCAGCCTATCAAAACGAAGAATGCGAGGCGATATGACCTTAATAGAAGTGTTTAAATGTTCAAAGTTCATCTGTGATGATATTAATGCGGAAGATTACTTTACCAATTGATCGGATCAAATAGAACAAGGAAGAAACTCACAATTTGAAGATAAGTGAGTAAAAGATTCTCGTAGCACGAAGCTAAACACTTCTTCTTCAATCGAGCAGTGATGTTTGGAACTTCTACCTTTGTGATGTGTCGTTGATAAGTACAATGAGTTACGGCCTTCAAGAATAGATTAGACAAGATGTTGTCCAAGATCCAACCAGCAACTAAAGATATTACTCATTGTCCGTAATAACGTTAGGATTCTTTCGAATGCATAATTGTCCTTGTCC
>NW_026110754.1:0-15000 GCF_024679095.1 Eriocheir sinensis
ACCTTCGCCGAATGCTTTCAGTCTAAATCGAACTCAAGGGGTTGATTCCATGCATAGGGACGAGCCGTGCTGTCCTCCGAGAGGTTCCGTGAATGCCAGACTGATCGCTCTCTGAGAATGCGTACCAAGACTTCCAATATCGTGAGGCGCCAGAACGGGAGCGCGTGTGCCTGATTTGCCGTGAACTCAGGTGTGAATCCTAGGCGAGTATTCTCAGTCGCTTTCGGCTCTCAACATCTATTTCCCAAGGCCACAAAGGAGATTAGTCGGGTTCTCATGAGTGTTTTCACGTTCAAGGTGCAGAAGCCCTCTCAAACTATCATTAAGCTCATGTTTTTGTTTTTGCATCAAGGTAGGCAGCTCAAGGGCAAAGAGGCAACAGAAAAGCCCGCCAGACGCTGCTCCGACGAAAGAACAGAGAACGAGGGGTCAGAGGAGGTCAGTTTAGGGTGGAGAGGTGTCTTGATACTCATGGAAACACTAACACAACCTCACGAGTCTTACACAATGAGATATCTCACTGACGTTAGTTATGGTTTGTTTCTATATGTTTCATCTGTTATTTTTCGATACACACACACAAAAAAGTCGTTTATCACAGAATTAAATAGCTATAATTAACGGTTTCTTATTTTCACTTGGCTCACTTGAAAATAAAATAAATAAACAAATATTACAAAAAGAGCGCCAGTATATAACGAGAAAAATATTGCTTGTTATTATATATGAATAGACTTATTAATACCTATAATTTCATGCAAGTGGAGAATGTATCATGCCATGCAGAGCCACTATTTCCACAGCGCTAACTTGGTATATATAAAAAAAAAAACTTCCCGCCTCATCGCTCACATCCACACCGCACTCCTCCTCCTCCTCCCCCCTCAAGCATCATCACAGCTTTCCCACCGTTAATGTAGACTGCCTTCCCTCACACCCCTTTCATACCGTACATTTTTATTATAGTTATTCATAATGTAATCATAATATGTACATTTTCAACAAAATTTCTGCAATTCCTAAATAAACCGATTACTATTATTATTATTATTATTATTATTATTATTATTATTATTATTATTATTATTATTATTATTATTATTATTATTATTATTATTATTATTATTATTATTATCATCATCATTATTACACCTACAGCATCTCCCTCCCCATACCACCAAACACACACACACAAAGGTCCATAATCACCATGTTAACAGTCCCTAAACACTAAGGTCGGTATTGCAAGACGCTTCCACCCCTCACAACAACTATTCTCAAAGGCCAAACAGGAGACCAGTCGGGTCCTCATGAGTGGTATTTTAGATTCATGAAAAGGAAGAAGGGTCAGACTCCCACCTGGGTCATCAAACTACTCCTGAAAATGCCCACAACGTCTACGAAAGCCTTGTCAAATATGTGTGTCTGGGCGCGGAAATGGTTAAGTACGGATATGGGAACAAAAGACCAGAAAAGTAACAACCTAGTTAAGAGACGTAGGAAGGAACGCTTTTTCAGCGTGTCTGTACTGCGCCTAAGAACCTGGGGAGGCGTCTCTCTGCGTGCTGAAGTAGCGGGGCCTGTCACGCCTCCCCGGACGGCGCTGAGTACCCCGGGCTGAGAGGCTGGAAGGCGGGGAAGGAAGTGGCCGTGACGTAGGAGGCGAGGGTGACGAGAGGAAGCGACGCCCAGAATGCATTAGGTCCGAGTCACACATTTCTGCTTACTTTTCGCTGTGTGTGTGTGTGTGTGTGTGTGTGTGTGTGTGTGAGAGAGAGAGAGAGAGAGAGATTTACATAGATTTACATAGAAAATCAGACCACACAGACCCCATGGTCCAGACTAGGTGGTCTGTCCTTAAACCTAAGTGATTTTACATTAATCAGATGGCTCCAAAACGTTGCTTTTCTACTCTAGTTAATATTAAGTTGAAGGAAGTGACGGTCGAGCTTGTGTTTAAAGGAGTCAATCGTGTTACACTGGACCACTGATGATGGGAGCTTATTCCATTCTCCTTTTCTAACGTTGGTGAAGAAAAATTTGGTGCAGTCTGAATTTACTTGTCTACATTTGAGTTTTGTGCCATTGTTCCTCGTTCGCAAAGTGTCATCGATCATAAACAATTTTGTTCTGTCTACATTCGTGAAACCATTAAGTATTTTAAAACATTCGATCAGTTTTCCTCAGGCGACGTTTCTCAAGAGAACATGTTAAGGGTGGAAAGCCTTTCTTTGTAGGATTTGTTACGCAAGGAAGGATCATTTTGTTGCTCGACGAGAGAGAGAACGTGTGTGTGTGTGTGTGTGTGTGTGTGTGTGTGTGTGTGTGTGTGTGTGTGTGTGTGTGTGTGTGTGTGTGTGTGTGTGTGTGTGTGTGTGTGTGAAACTACGTCTGGAAATGTGTTTGTGCTGCATATCAGACTATAACACACACACACCTACTGATCCATTACCTTTCGTGTCCGACAAATAAAAGCGCTAAAAAAAAAATTATCAAACACTTCACACTACAAAATATCGTCAGCAAAAAACATGCGGATATTTCAAACGGACCATCCCTTCCCTGCACTATTAAACCACGATCACCACGCGCTCATCATTTATTCTGTTTAATAATTATGGCTGGGTTCTAGCAGTATCATTACCATTATAATGTATAAGCGTCCAGTTCCATAATTTGATGATAAATCGTAATGTGTAATATATGGTTTGAAATTTCATCTTTCTTTAAACTTTCTATCAAGAAAAATGTCTTTTTATTATTTTCATATTTTAGTAATTTTTTAAAATGCTCTTTATCTATTTTTTCAAAAATATGCAAAATATTTAACTTAAAAAGACATTTTCTCTTGATAAAAGTTTAAGAAAGATATAATTCAAATATATATTATCATCAAATATTAAACTCAATATATCTAATACCCTTCATTTTTATATTTTATCCCTTTATTAACCTTCCCTCCTCTGTCTCGCTGCTTAAAGACACAAACTCGCGCATGATAACACGTTCCGGGGAGGGTGAAAGGTGGGTGAAGAGATGGGTGAGAGGGGTAAGTAAGAGTGGGTGAAAGGTGGGTGAGGTTAGGTGAAGAGATGGATGAGTGAGGGTAAGTGAGAGAGAGAGTGAGGGGATGGGAGAAAGGATGGGTGAGCCTGGTGAAAGGGTTTGTGAGTGGTGGGTAAGGCAGTGGATGAACAGAGCGGTGGGTGAAAGGTGGGTGAGGTTAGATGAAGAGATGGGTGAGAGGGTAAGTGAGAGAGAGAGTGCAGGGATGGGAGAATGGTTGGGTGAGCCTGGGTAAATGTTTTGTGAGGGGTGGGAAGGGTTGTTGATGAACAGAGGGGTGGGTGAAAGGTGGGTGAGGTTAGATGAAGAGATGGGTGACGGCCGTGATTAAAAACATCAAGAGTGAATATCAACGACAAGGCTCACCTGTACACACACACACACACACACACACACACACACACACACACACACACACCTGTTGACTTGACAGATGTATCATTGATGAGCATATCTTCAATATATCAGTAATAATATACATGTCACATCTTAGGATTAGTAGTAGTTATAATAGTAGTAGTAGTACTAGTAGTAGTTGTAGTAGTAACAATAGTAGGTGTAGTAGTAGGAGGAATAATAGAAGCTGTAGTAGTAGTAGTAGTAGTAGAGCCGGCCCTGCTTCCCCTGGACGGCGAACACCGGTACAGGACAGCCAATACCTCACAGGAGGCACGGGTGGATGTAAGTGCCCGCGGATTCTGGGTGCGCGGACAGCGGGCGTTCATGGACATCCGCATATTCGACCCGATGGCTGCCTGTCACCGTGAGCTGCCCCTGCAAGCCGCCCACCACAGGAACGAGCAGGAGAAGACAAGGGCATACGGTGAAAGAATCCAACATGTGGATCAGGGCAGCTTCACCCCTCGTCTTCACCACATCCGGCAGGATGGGTCCCAGGGCCCAATGCTTCTACACACGCCTCATGGAACTAATCTCAGAAAGAAGCAACAGCCAAGGAGCCACGTTGTCGCCTGGATGAGGTGTTGCCTCTCGTTCTCCCTGCTCAGGTCAGCCATCCTATGTCTCAGGGCACCAGACACTCTGGCCCAAAAGCCACCACCATCTCAATATGGACTATGAAGCCACAGTGGTGGAGAGTGACATTAGGGTGGGTCGGGAGTGACTTGAGTAGGGAAGGAAAGGGGGATCTAGACGTAATAGATGATAGGTGATTTAGTGTCAGGTAGTATTAGTGATATGGTTGGATGCCACAGTCATTAGCGAACAGAGTTGGGGCTAATGACCTCCAAGCTATGGAGCCCTCCATGATTATGTGTCGGGAAAATAAACATGGGTGGAGGTATCATTTATGTAGTAGTAGTAGTAGTAGTAGTAGTAGTAAAGATGATGACAGAAAATAGTACAACCAAAAATAAATACACAAAACAACACCACCAACAACAACAACGACCTCAAAGAAGGCGAGAAAAATGACGACAACGATGGTGACGGAGGCAGCGGAGAAGGAGGAGGAGGAGGAGGAGGAGGAGGAGGAGGAGGAGGAGGAGGAGAGGGAATTCCAAGCCCCTCCCACAACCTGCACCTCTTCGGAAACTTGTTCAGAAATAATCCGCCGCCACGTCATGTGCAGACCAAGAGCCCCGGAAGAGGTACTGGAGGAGGGTCACGGGAGGAGGAGGAGGAGGAGGAGGAGGAGGAGGAGGAGGAGGAGGAAGGGGGAGGAGAAGGGACATGAGAGAAGGAAGATGGGGATGAGAGGTGATGATAAATATGATGATGAGGAGGAGGAGGAGAAGAAGGAGGAGTATGAGGTAGAGGAGAATGAGAAGGAAGAGGAGAAGGAAGAGGAGGAGGAGGAGGAAAAATAGGACTGGGAGAAGGAGGAGAAAGAGGACTAAGAGTATGAGGAGGAAGAGTATGAGGAGGAGGAGGACGATTAAGAGGAGGAGGAGGAGGAGTAGGAGGAGGAGGAGGAGGAGGAGGAGGAGGATAAGGAGGAGGAGGAGGAGGAGGAAGAAGAAGGGGTGAGGCGAGATGGTCTTGGGCGCATAAATCATCTAGGGAAAAGTTAACAAAAATGGGCGCGAGAAAATTCCTCAAATGAAAAGAAAAAAGATCGATTTGGGTATATTATTAACCTATTAGTACGTCCTTTTCCATTTAGTACGCACGCAAGGAAGAACACACACACACACACACACCTTAAAGAAATATATATAAAACAAGACCTGAACACTGAGAAAAGAAAAACCCGTACATGATATCATTTCTGCGAGGGTCGAGAGAGACGAAAAAAAGAAACACAGTATAGGACGAGGGGAAGGAAGGAAGGAAAGAAAGAGTGAAATAGAATAACCGAGAAAGAGGAGAGAAAGGAAAGAAAAGAAACGAAAACAGCGAAGGTGGGCGGAGAATGAAGAAAACGACAGAGGAAGAATGAAATACTTGATAAAGGTGAGCTTTAGGAGAGAGAAAGAAAACTGTGCATGAAATAATGAACAGGAGAGAGAGAGGTGCATAAGACAGACAGGTAAACAGACAGACCAACAGTGGCCTGGATGGATGTTGAGCCTCAAGACATGTCTGAAATTCGGTCAACAAACACGTTATAATAATATTTTTCTACTTGATTGATTGATGTTCGTGTTGTGCTATCTCGCTTTCTTAATTTTACGTAATTTTCATGTACGTTTGTTTTCCGTTTTCTTTCTTTTAATTATTTTTAAGATCTATTTAGCTTTTATGTACTTTCGGTGTTATTATTTTATTTACAACACTTTATTTTACATTTTCTTTCGTAGTGATCAGCTTTATCGTATTCACCTACAGTTCGTTTTATTTTTTACGTAATTTGTGTTCGTGTTAGCCTCACCCCTTCCATTAGTGAATTGTCACGTTATTATTTCTTTATATAGTTATTTAGAATGTTGGTTCGGTTCATTGTATTTATTATTTTCCTTTAATGTCTTTTGTTTTGTTGTATATCTTTATTTTGCAATAACCTACAGCCTGCGTCCCGGAGGGACAGCCGTACTTGGCGTCGTTGGGTGGGCGAGGCAACGCGCCCCCAACGTATGCCTCCGTTGACTAATTGATTGATTTTATTTTTGTTTTTCTGTACATAGCGTTATACTTGTTTGTACTGAAAATTAACGTCTAATTAATGAGTTAGTATTGTTTGTCTCGTTTTACTGTTTTAATAGCCTAAAATTGTCTTTATTCTGCGACAGTTTTAGTGTCATGCATGCATTATTAATCTACGATCACTTACTGACTGTTTATCTCAAAGTCTACGGTAGTTTACTGTACAATTTCAGTTTCTTACATGTTCCCATATTGAAATTAGCATTTTACTGTTTCTGCAACGATAACTGAATGTTCATTTACGTTTCTTCCTACATATTCACATACTAAGTTTGTCTCGTTTTACGGTTTTATGTGATAATTTACTTTTTTACGTTTTCTTCATATAACATGATCTTGTATTAAAACTATCTCGGATTACTTTTTTTCTACGACAATTTACTTTTTTCTAATCAAACATGTCGCTGCCCTGTTCAATGTTTCGTTTTACTGTTTTTCGACGATAAATCATGAGGTTGCTATCGTCTACGTGTTTTCCTGCACGTTGTTGCAGCAATATAAAACTAGTGGCGAGCCTCATCACACTGGGATGTAAGGAGTCGAAGGAAGAAGATTCGAACCCCAGTGCTCCGCGTGACGCGAGAAGGTGGTCCTGTCTTGGCAAACATTTCGGCGGCCAAACACACATTTAACAAGGCTTTCGCAGAGTCGTAAGCACCTCCAGGGTAACTTACGACCCTGGTGGCAGTGACGAAGGTTCTGTAACATGAACGTGAATAAAAACTCATGAGAACCCGTTTAACCTCTTTGTGACCTTTGGAAATAGTTGATGTGAGAGGCGGAAGCGCCTGAGAATACCGACCAAGCCTTGGTGACCTGTATATCTTTTTTCTTTTTTCTTTATCTAAAAGATTAATAATGAATAACATATATATATATATATATATATATATATATATATATATATATATATATATATATATATATATATATATATATATATATATATATATATATATATATATATATATATATATATATATATATATATATATATATATATATATATATATATATATATAGATATATATAGATGAATGAATAGATAGATGGATGGATAGATAGATAGATAGATAGATGAATGGATGGATAGATATATGAATAGATGGATGTAAATATAGATATATATATAATGATAATAATAATAATGATAGTAATAATAATGATAATAATAATAATAATAATAATAATAATAATAATAATAATAATAATAATGATAATTATATAATAAAATAATAATAATAATAATAATAATAATAATAATAATAATAATAATAATAATAATAATAATAATAATAATAACAATAATAATAATAATAACAATAATAACAATAATAATAATAATAATAATAATAATAATAATAATAATAATAATAATAATAATAATAATAATAATAATAATAAAAGAAAAATAACTTTCACCACTATTTTGAACTTGCCAGGACTCAAACCCGGGTCTTCCGCTCTAGAGGCGGCTATGCTAACCACTACACTGCAAGGCCAGAAACAGACTAAGGGGGAAAGGGTGGGGTGTTTCCTGTGGGTAAGGGAGAGAAGGGAGGGAAGGAGGGAGGAAGGAGGCGATGAGAGAGGAGGATTTAACCTGAAGGATGATGGAAGGTGAGGAGGGAGGAAGGGAAGAAGGGAGGGAAGGAGGGAAGATGGGAGAAAAGGGACGAGAGAGAGAGAGATGACGACTGCGCTCTCCTCTCCTACCCTCGCCAAGAAAGCCAGCAAGCGGTTGCTGAGGTCAACCAGCAACTACGCTTGATACAGGAGTGGGGGTAGCGCTGGCAGGTCAACTTTGCTCCTGAGAAGACTCAGGCGATGGTGATCTCTCGGTCCCCAGCAGCCACACAAGCTGTCGAAGGAAGGGTGATGTTTGGCTCCGTCACCCTCCGCTCCAGGATTACGTCAGGATCCTCAGGTGGACTTGGACCGAGCTGCGCTTCGACCGCCACCTGAAACACGTCGCCACCAAGCCTCCCTACGTGTCTCTGCCCTTCGTAGAGTGGCTAATTTCCTCGACAAGCGAGGAATTATGCTCCTCTACAAGGCCAGGTAAATCCTACCTGGAGTACGGGCCTCTGACCTGGATGTCCAGCGCTGCCACACCTGCAGACTGGACAAGGTGGAGCGACAGGTGCAGCGACTGTTACAGGAGAACAACCCCAGCCGCCCCTCAGGATATTATACATCTAGACACTCTGGAGCACCGCCGGGACGTCGCTGCGCTGGTGGTGTTCCACAAGGCCCAGGTACAAGGAGTACCACACCTGGCGAGGCTGAGGCTCCCCCCGCGAGAGGCTGTGAGATGCAGAACGGTACTCTCCAGCCACGAGCAGGTCAGAGCCGAGGTCACGCAACCAACACCAACGGACCTTCACCTCCAGGGTGTCCCGCCTGTGGAACACATTCACTGCAGCAGGGCCAACAGTGAGGAAATGTCCACCAGCAGGTAAAGTGGCTGCTCACAGGTGGCGAAGAACATGCCCCACACCACTAGTGATGCTAAATACACAGTGAGCAAGTGTAAAGGGCTTGTGAAATAATGCACGAGAAAACGTGACATTTTAAGCCCTAAAAAGTGCACATGGAAACATATGCTACTCGAACGATCACATAAAGTGTCGTCGGCGAAATACAAATATGTTGTGTACTATAGATTCGTCAACAAAGAGAGAGAGACAAGGCAGACAGACAACACAGCACAGACAGTATTTTGTGTGTCTGTTCGTTTCCTCTATTTACTTTTTTATTGTGTCGTTTCTTTTCTTTTCCTGTATATCGTTATTCTGCGATGATTTACTGGTGTTATTATCAGAATAAATTGCAATACGTGCTTGCATTTAAACATAACCTTTACTTGGGAAGTTTGTATTACTTCACTTTAGTTTTACTATTCTAATAACCTATTATGTTATTTATTCTACGATAGTTTTAGAGCCATACATTTTAATCTACGATTATTTACTGGGTGTGTATTTTAAATTATACTCTAATTTAATGTAACATTTTCTTATATATATATATATATATATATATATATATATATATATATATATATATATATATATATATATATATATATATATATATATATATATATATATATATATATATATATATATATATATATATATATATAAAATAATTAATTACATTAATAGAATCCTCCTAACTCCCTCGCCTCTTTATTTGCTGTCGTTCTCTCTCTCTCTCTCTCTCTCTCTCTCTCTCTCTCTCTCTCTCTCTCTCTCTCTCTCTCTCTCTCTCTCTCTCTCTCTCTCTCTCTCTCTCTCTCTCTCTCTCTCTCTCTCTCTCTCTCTCTCTCTCTCTCTCTCTCTCTCTCTCTCTCTCTCTCTCTCTCTCTCTCTCTCTCTCTCTCTCTCTCTCTCTCTCTCTCTCTCTCTCTCTCTCTCTCTCTCTCTCTCTCTCTCTCTCTCTCTCTCTCTCTCTCTCTCTCTCTCTCTCTCTCTCTCTCTCTCTCTCTCTCTCTCTCTCTCCTTACCCCTGACCTACAGTGCCTTTCAAGTGATTGCAGATTTTGCCATTTTCTAGCATTCTGTCCAACACACTCCTGGACTTAGTGGCACCAGTGAGATATACTTTTGCCACTCTACAACCATGGATTCCACTGCAATAAAGCTGCTACTGGACTCACAGAACCAAGCTTTTCGGAGCGCTCTGGATATTGTTGTGGAGCAGTTTAAGGCACGAGTAAGTAGTTTGGAGTCAAGGATACAAGAGCTAACAGAAGTTTAGAGTTTACTCAAGCTGAAGTACTCGACTTAAAGAAGATCTGAAAGCGGTACGCAAGTCAAACTCTGATAAAGAAACAACAGTCAATGATCTCAAGGGATGTGCAAAGGAGCTTGTTCAGCGTCTCAACTATCAAGACGACTACAGCCGTCGTAATAATTTGCGCATCACCGGCCTTAACGAAACAGCCGGTGAATCATGGGAACAGACTGCTGCCCTCGTGTCATCCCTCTTGCAAAACAAGTTGGAACTTCCACCCATGGACCTAGAACGAGCGCACAGGGTCGGCACTGTTGGTTCGCCGTACTCACGAACAATAATTGCCCGATTTGAAAGATTCCAAGACCGTGAAGCAGTGATGCGTAATACAAGGAAATTGAAAGGCTCGGGAGTGTTCATCAATGAAGATCTCTGTCCTGCCTCACAGGAGGTGAAGAGAAGTCAAATGCCAGCCTTCAAACAAGCAAGATCTGAAGGAAAGATAGCCTTCTTCAAGCACAACAAACTCATCATCAAGGACAAGAGGGATCGACCCTGGGGTGAAGCTTCAGTCGGCGGAGAGACATCTAGTGGTGCTGCTGACCTGACCCTTGGTAGTAACCCTGCCCGAACAACCAGTCGTGAGCTGTCCGGGGCTGGTGGACGTGGTGGTGGTGGATCTTCACCTGCTGCTGCTGCCGTGGACCTCACTGCACTTGCCGCAGTGGGCCTTGGTGCTCAGCCGGCTGGTGACATGGCTCCGCTTCCTGGTGCAACTGGGGAGGCGGGCCGTGAGGGCGCTCGTGCTGGCACTGACAAAACGCGTCCTGCTGGTATTGGGGCGTCTGGTGTGGGCAGGAAGGCTTCGACTCCACGGGACTCGACGCCACACGCACTTCAACTACAGAAAAACCTCAGAAGTAAGCACAAGAAGTAGATCAACAGGTATCTATACAGTAGCTCTGTTCTACTGACGTGTCCAGTAAATATCATCCTTTGTTAATGGAACAAAAGGTATTTCCTTTCCACAACTTAAATAATTTTGATCTTGCTAGTCTCTTAAATGACAATGTCCTTCACAATTTTCCACTACATGTTTTAGATAAAATGACCTACAAGCCTTTTTTATATCTTGATGGTGACCGTGCTTCAGATAATCTCTCCATTCAATATAATATTAGTGAACCTGCCAGCAATTACTTGTTCAGTGACAATATTATTAGTTCTCCTGACTCTCTTAATTTGTTTGCCCTCAACATCAGTAGCGTTCCTCTTCACCTGGAAAGTTGCTTGGATCAGCGTATCAACACTAGTAACTGTGTGTATGATGTGTTAGGCTTCTGCGAAACTCGCCTTAGTGATGCATTGTGTGAAATTTATTCCATTGATGGTTATAATAATTATTTTAATAATAAGAATACGCACGGTGGTGGTGTTGCCAGTTATATCAAGAAAACATTTCAAGTTCGCCAAATTTGTAATGTCTCTCTTCAACTCCAACATCTGGAATCATTATTTTTAGAAACTATACAACCTAACAAGTTTATCGTTGGTATGATCTATAGACCACCGAATTCTAATACAGATGACTTTCTTGCATCTATGACTGATATTATTAGTATTGTATCCAGGTCTAAATTACCAGTTTACATCATGGGTGACTTCAACATTAATATTCTAAATCATGGTGAAAAAAGTTCTCAAAACTTGGTTAATTTATTCCACAGTTACTGCTATTTCTCCTCAATAAATAAACCTACACGTGTAACTAGAAACTCGGCAACAATAATTGATCACATCAGGACCAACAATTTTGATTATTATTTAACAAGCGGTATTATGTATAACTCAATTAGTGATCGTTTCCCTATTGTTAGTTCATTTTCATTAAACAACACTGTCTACTCACCTAGTACTGTTAATACTATAACCAGAAGAAATCTTTCCAATGAAAACATAAGTGCATCTAAAGCTGATTTAATTAACATTAACTGGAATTCAAATGCCTGTGATTATGGAGTAAATTATTTGTTTGACTGGTACATAACGAAATTTACTGATCTGTATAATAAGCACTTCCCGTTGGAGACATTAACAATTAAAGAAAAGCATATAGGCAAACCTTATATCACTTCTGCCATTAAGAATTCAATTAAACATCGTAACAAACTTCAAAAACTGTTTGCCAAGTGGCCCCTTACTTATGAAAACGCCTTTAAATCCTATAAAAATAAATTAACAACGACCATAAGAACTGCCAAAGCAAATTACTATAAAAACAAGTTGTCAAGTGAAGCAGGGGACTCCAAAAAGACCTGGTCCACTATAAATAGTCTACTCGGTAAAAAACAAGCGAAACTTCCTTCATCTTTTTTATTCAATGGTGATACCGTAACAGATTCTTTTAATGTAGCGAACGCTTTCAATAACTATTTCAGTAATATTGGCAACACGTTAGCCACGAACATCCCAGAGACCCAAACACCTTTTACCACTTATCTCCCCGAATCGGTTCCATTTTCTTTCTACTTACGACCCACTACACTACCAGAAGTTAAGTGTCATTCTTAATATAAAAGTCTCTTCCCCGGGACATGATGACATTAGTATTAAAATAATTAAGGAATGTTGCGACCTAATTTCTCCCTTTTTAGTTTATATAATTAATACATCTTTTAAAGAAGGCTCTTTTCCAAGTCACCTGCAGATGGCACGTGTTGTTCCAATCTTTAAGAAGGGAGACTCTTCATTACCATAATTACAGACCTATTTCCATCTT
This sequence comes from Eriocheir sinensis, assembly GCF_024679095.1. Lineage (NCBI taxonomy): Eukaryota > Metazoa > Arthropoda > Malacostraca > Decapoda > Varunidae > Eriocheir > Eriocheir sinensis. The sequence goes on from NW_026110754.1 coordinate 12,692, forward strand.
ACCAGCTTTAGCAAAATTTTTGAAAGAATGATGTCAGTAAGACTAATGAATTACCTGTCCAAACACTCACTCCTCACCTCCGTTCAGTATGGCTTCCGTCCTAAGTGTTCTACTGAATTAGCACTTAACCATCTATGTCAAAATATTTACAATGCTTTGGATGCAAAAATGTTCCAGGTAACTGTGTTCTGTGATCTCACTAAAGCTTTTGACACCATTTCTCATAACATTCTACTAGATAAATTGTTTGTTTATTGAATTCGTGGCAATGCGCATAATTGGTTCAAAAGTTACTTAGCACACAGGAAACAATGTACATCGTTTAACAATGTGTCATCGCCATATACAGATTCCGCATGTGGTGTGCCCCAGGGATCAATTCTTGGCCCGATTCTTTTCTTAATTTATATCAATGACATAATTCATAGCAGCAATAAATTAAAATTCCTTTTATTTGCCGACGATACCACAATTTTCATTCAAGGACATGATCTTGAAGATATAACAGACACTTTAAATACTGAGCTTATCAATGTATCAAATTGGATCATGAGTAATAAATTAACATTAAATATTAACATAACTAAGTTCATGATTTCTAGTCCACTCACGACTCAGCCAGTTCATACATCAATAAAAAATAATAATTTTGCATTAAATGTAGTTAATAATTTTGCATTAAATGTAGTTAATAATTTTGCATTAAATGTAGTTACTGATTTTAAATTTTTAGTTATAACTATCGATAATAAATTAAAATGGAAACAACACATTGACTTGGTACGTAAAATCAAAAGTAGCCCTGCTAACGGGCGTAATATACAGATTAAGAGACTGTTTGAACCAAAACTCTTTACGGCAAATTTATTTATCTCTAATATATCCGCACCTTCTATACTGTTGTGCCATATGGGGAGGCCTGTAACACCTTCATCGACAGCCTGATTATTTCACAAAAAACTCTTACGTGTTATGTTCTTTAAAGATCGGTATGCTCATACAAACTGTATTTTAGAGATTTTAGGTTGTTAAAGCTTCCCGATATTACATACCTTCAAACTAACTTATTTGTACACAAAGCTCTTCACTCTTTCCCTGTATACCCTGGCTTTACTGTGATGCCCCGCTCTGTGCCCCGTAGAACTCATCAATTGCGTCCACCGTTATGCAGGACCACACACGCCCAGCAGAGTGTTCTGTCACGGGGATCAAAAAGCTGGAATAACTTGCCTCAGTCCCTTCTAAATAATGATAATCTAGTCTCATTTAAAAGAAAGTTATTTTCATTGTTACATGGTAATTATACTTAATATTTTTCAGTGAAATATATATACTTTAACTTGCTCACATTAAGGCATGTTAAAGAGTGCCTTCTATGCTTTCCCCCTATCCTTCTCCTTCCCCCTTTCCCTCCCTTCTCTATTGCTGCTACTACTACTACTACTACTACTGCTACTACTGCTACTGCTGCTACTACTACTACTACTACTACTGCTACTACTGCTACTGCTACTACTACTACTACTACTACTGCTGCTGCTACTACTACTACTACTACTACTACTACTACTACTACTACTACAACATAAATGATACCTCCACCCATGTTTATTTTCCCGACACATAATCATGGATGGCTCCATAACAGAGGTCATTAGCCCCAACTCTGTTCGCTAATGACTGTGGCATCCAACCATATCACTAATACTACCTGACACTAAATCACCTATCATCTATTACGTCTAGATCCCCCTTTCCTTCCCTACTCAAGTCACTCCCGACCCACCCTAATGTCACTCTCCACCACTGTGGCTTCATAGTCCATATTACTACTACTACTGCTACTACTACTACTGCTACTACTACTACTACTACTAGAATATGTAATAGTAATGTTCAAGATCAGTATCACTATTATAATTTTATTATCACTATTATTATTATTATTATTATTATTATTATTATTATTATTATTATTATTATTATTATTATTATTATTATTATTATTCGTTACTACTGTCACTATTATCATGTTTATCATTATTATCATGTCTATCATTATTATCATGTCTATCATTATTATCATGTCTATCATTATTATGTCTATCATTATTATCATGTCTCATTATTATCATGTCTGTCATTATTATTATTTTTTTTTATTGTCATTATCATTATTATTAGTAATATTGTTATGAAACTATTATTACTGTTAGTAGTATTTTTGTTGCTATTGTTATTATTATTATTAGTATTACTTTGTTCTATTAATCAGGAACAAAAGCCTATTTTCATTAATTTTGTATTGG
>NW_026110754.1:17500-55000 GCF_024679095.1 Eriocheir sinensis
TTTCAGCTAAGATGGCGCCTAAGAAGTGCAGTACTTGTAACGGTAGCTTCTCAGCTCACTTTTTTACAGGGCGTTCTGCTGTCTGTCGACTGTGTCTGTCCAGGCAGCATCTCGAGACAAGACTGCAGGAGCAGGAAGAGAAGATGGAAGAAGGCCAGAATAAAATAATAGAGCTTTCTCTCACCAGGCAGCATCTCGAGACAAGACTGCAGGAGCAAGAAGAGAAGATGGAAGCAGGTCAGAATAAAATAATAGAGCTTTCTCGCACTGTTGCCTCCTTGCAGGAATTCATCCAGGCTAACGTTGCTGTGGTGCCAAACCCTTCTCCAACCGCCCCCTTGCCCTCAGCGGTACCGTCGACACCAGCGGACAATACCACGCAACGGGAGGATGCTAGTGGCACCGCCCATGATGGCTTCACCGTCGTGAATGGAGGAGCCAAGCCAGCCAGACAAGCGATTTATCCTGTTCATTGCTTCAACAGGTTTGCCATTCTGGAGGAGGAGGACGAGCAGGAGAGCACCTTCCTGGTGGGTGACTCCATGATTCGCCAGCAGGTCGTTGAGTTCTGCGGCAGAGTTCCTCGTCGAAGACGGAACTATTGCTATCCTGGTGCTGGGATCGACGACATAACTGCTGCTCTTGAGGAGATCTCCCCCCAGGCTACTAATGATTCACTGTTTGTTATTCACACAGGTACGAACGACGTCACCACGACCCGGTCTGAGGAACTCCTGGAGAAGTACCGTAGGCTCATCCAGCAGTATAAGACTAAATCCCCTAACATTTTGATTTCAGGAGTTCTACCACGGACTTGGGCGGAGAGCGACTTTTTCAGTAAGGCCTTCAGCCTAAACAACCGCTTACAGACTCTTTGTAGGGAGCTTGACGTGGAGTTCCTAAACGCATGGGACAATTTCTATGGACAAAATGAGCTCTTTCACAGGGACGGATTGCACCTTTCTCCCATCGGGGCAGCCAGACTCGGAAGGCTCCTCAACGAAGCAGTGCGTGTCATCCGAACAAAAAACGAGTCACGGCCACGTCCCTCCACCCCGCCCGTGTAAATAGACGCCGTGCATCACAACAAACCCGTAACCGTGATCCCGCAAGTACCACCACCTCTAATACCAAGCCTCTAGATAACTTAAAAATCCTTAGTTTCAATGCGCGTAGCCTAAGAAACAAATTTGATGAACTGAGATGTCTTGCTTTAACAGAAAATTTTGACATAATTGCTATAACTGAAACATTTATCGACACCACAAATATTGATTTAAGTTCCGAATACAACATAGATGGCTACAGACTCTTCAACAAAGATCGTGTAAACCGTAGAGGCGGTGGCGTCGCCCTTTATGTCAAAAGCTATTTGCAACCCACTGACAAAACACCGGGAAACAGTAACGTTGAACATTTGTGCGTGCGAGTAAACATTGCAAAAGTCAACTTAAATATATCTGTCACCTACAGACCTCCCGGGCAATCACTCGATGACGACCTTGAAATGTACAGCGTCTTAAGGCAGTCACTTAATAACAGCGACTCACTGATATTAGGAGACTTTAACCTCCCCATATCGACTGGGCGACACTGTCAGGTACAGAAGGCGAGTCACATAGAATGATCGAATTTCTAGAAGAAAATTATCTAAGCCAAATGGTTTCTGAGCCAACTCGACAAAATAATATACTCGACCTTGTTATAACGACCCAAGATAACCTAGTCAGTAGTGTCACGGTAGGAGAACACCTCGGTTCTTGCGATCATAAATTAGTGCGCGTCGACATTAAAGCTCAATCATCAGTGACTGAAAATAAAGTAAAGGTGCCCAATTTCAAAAGAGCTAACTTCGTAGAAATCCGACAAAACTAACAGAAATACAACTATCAGAGGACGGCAACGTAGAGGAAGCCTGGCTAAGCCTTAAAAATCACTTACTCACACAGCAGAACACATTCGTCCCCTTGTGCGAGAAGCGAATTAACACTAATAAACGCCCACCGTGGTTTAATAGCGAAATTAAACAATCAGTCAATGAGAGAAAATTGTTTTACAGGTTAAAGAAAGAACAAAGCACGCCCGAAAACATTAGACTTTATAATGATGCCAGGCGACGAGTAAAAAGACTAGTAGGTCAGGCAAAGCGTAGATACGAAGAAAATATTGCAGACCAACTGTAAAAATAATCGAAATCCTTCTTCAGTTATAAGCTAAGCACAATCAAAAGTGGACCTTTAATAAACATGACGGTGCACTAGTGACTGACTAGCCAACACGTTACCAAACCTATTAAATAATTACTTTTCCTCAGTGTTTAATAACAGTCCTCCCACCACCACCACCAACACACAAGTACTAATGCTTATCGAGCATTGCATTGTCTAACTTTTAGAAATAAAACCCGATGAAGTCCTTAAAGCCACTCAAATCACTTAAAACAAATAAAAGTCCTGGACCTGATAAAAAGTATATCCCAACTCTGCTAGAAAGAACAAAAGGCGAAATGCTCTCCTCCCTCACAACCGTATTCAATATGTCCTTTGCGACAAGGCATTGTCCCTTCAGATTGGAAAAAGGCTAACTTGACACCGATTTTTAAGAAAGGAGACAAAAAAAAGATCATGTAATTCCAGGCCCATTAGTCTAACTTCGGTTATGCATAAGCTACTTGCCAGGGGCATAATTAGAACAAAATTGTGAAGGTTACCTTGAAAGCCACTCATTAATTAGTGGGGACTCAACATGGCTGAAACAAAAGATCTGCCTATCAAATCTATTAACCTTTTATAACGACTTCTCTTCACTGTTTGCATGTAGCATGTAACCAAATCACTGGACGTAGTCATCTTGATTTCAGAAAGCGTTTGATAAAGTCCCATCGCCAAATTACTTTACAAATTAAAACAAATAGGTATTGACGGTCAGGTAAACCAATGGATCATGCGAATTGGTTGAGCAACAGACAACAAAAGTAGTGATTGACGGATTTAACTCAGAGTGACGCCTGTCACTAGTATGGCGTCCCTCAGGGGCTCGATTTCTTAATGCCCAGTGCTCTTCATTATTTACATCAACGACGTGGATGACTGGACTCCAACTAACCGCATTAGTAAATTTTGCAGACGACGCAAGATTGGTAACTCGGTTCTCACTGACGAAGACGAGCAAAAGCCTCCAAGAGGATTTGCTGAAATTTCAACTTGGTCGGATAGATCGAGATGCCCTTTAACAATGGAACAAGTTGTAGGTCCTTCAAGTTGGAACGAGGAATAAAAAGTTTGATTACGCAGAATGCGCGGCGTTAAGCCTCAAAAAGCGTTCAATGCGTAAAAGGACTTGGGGTCAAATCGCGTCAAACCTCAAATTCTCACAGCAATGCATCGATGCAGCAAATAAAAGCGAACAGAATGTTGGGCTTCATTAAAAGGCTTTTATTTAAGAATAAAGATGTAATACTCCAGCTCTCACAACAGTTTAGTCAGACCCATCCCACTTGGAATATGCAATCACAGTTTCCAGGTCTCCCTCACCATGCAAGAGATATTGCTAAATTAGAAGGTGTTCAGCGTCAGGCAACGAAATTATCCCTTCGCTGCGCAACAAATCCCTACTGAAGAAAGGCTTTCTACCCTTAACATGTTCTCTTGAGAAACGTCGCCTCCGAGGAAAACTGATCGAATGTTTAAAATAGCTTAATGGTTTCTGAATGCTAGACAAGATCAACGTGTTGATCTTTATGATCGATGACACTTTGCGCACGGAGACAATGGCGTAAAACTCAGATGTGAACAAGTAGAATTCAGACTACGCAAATTTTCTTCTGGCAACGTTGTAGTGCTGCGAGAATGGAATAAGCTCCCATCATCAGTGGTCAGTGTAACTTTGATTGACTCCTTCAAAAATAAGCTCGTAATCACTTCCTTCAACAATATCAACTAGAGTAGAAATGCAACGTTTGGAGTCTTCTGATTAATGTAAAATGCTTAGGTTAAGGACAGACCACCAGAGTCTGGACCATGGGGTCTGTGTGGTCTGATTTTCTATGTAAATCTATGTAAATCTCTCATCTCTCTCTCTCTCTCTCTCTCTCTCTCTCTCTCTCTCTCTCTCTCTCTCTCTCTCTCTCTCTCTCTCTCTCTCTCGCTCTCTCGCTCTCTTTCTTGTTCTCTCTCTTGTTCTCTCTTATTCTCTCTCTCTCGTTCTTTCTCTCTCGTTCTCTCGTTCCTTTTCAGTTTTCTTTTTTTCAGTTTCTTTTTTCAGTTTTTCTTTTTCAATCTTCCTTTTCGTTTTTCTTTTTTCGTTTCTCTTGTTCTCTTTCATTCTCTTTGTTCTCTTTTCCTCTCAGTTCTCTCTCCCTCTTCCCCTCCCTCCCCCCTCTCTCCCCTCCTCACCCTCTCTCCCTACCTCCTCCCCCTCCCTTCCCCTCCCTCTCCCCTCACTCTACTTGGCACGGTGAAGCCAGGCCAGGAGTCGCGCCACGTCACCTCAAGTTTAAAGTAGGTCTCTTGGCTCCGGACGAGTGAGTAATTGCAATAACAGGTGGCAAAAGTGACAAGCTGTGATTATGTGGCGCTGGGAAATTCCTCTAACCCTCCTTTTACTCCTTTGCCTCCTCCTCCTCTCCTCCTCCTCCTCCTCTTCCTCTTCCTTCCTCGTTTAAGAAGGTGGAGAAGATTGGAGTGGAAAGGTAGAGTGCGTAGATGAGGAAGCGAGGAAGAGAAGCAGGTAAAGAGAAAGGCAGATAAGAGATTTGGATAGTAGAATGAAATCTGATTATGTTGGGGTGAGAAATTCCTCCTACTAACCCTTCCTTCTACTCACACTTGCCTTCTCCTCCTCCTCCTCCTCTTCCTCTTCCTTCCTCCTTAAGAAAGGAGGACAAGATTGGGTGAAAAGGTAGGTGCGTAGATGAGGAAGCGAGGAAGAGGGTAAAGAGAGAGGCAGATCAGAGATTTTGAATTTCGAATGAAGTCTGATGATGTTGAGGGTGAGAAATTCCTCCCTAACTCCTCCCTTCCCTTCCTACTCCTTGCCTCCACCTCCTCCTCCTCCTTGCCTCCTCTTCCTCTTCCTCCCTTGTTTGAGAAAGGTGGAGAGCCAGATGGTAGATGCGTAGATGAGAGGAAGGTGAATAGACTACGTAGATTAGAGATAGTTAAGAGATTTGGATAGGAAAATGAGGGAAGATTATTTTGGGCCTGGAAATTTCTACTGCCTGAACCTTCCTACCCCTTGCCTTCTCCTCCTCCTCCTCTTCTTCCTCCTCCCTCGTTCAAGAAAGATGGAGAGAACTGAGTGGAAGGAAAGGTAGGTACGTAGGTAGGTAAGGAAGAAGGTAAATGAATGGTAGATTAGAGATTTGGATAGTAAAATGACAAGTGATTCGCATCCTCCTCCTCCTTGTTTAAGAAAGGTGAAGATTGGGTGGAAAGGTAGATATGTAGGTAGATGAAGAACCAGGTATTGGAAAGGTAAAATAGTAGAGAAAGTTAGTAGAGAAAGAATGGGTAAGATAGTTGATGAAAAGTAGAAAGAAGGAAAAAAGGTAAAAGAAAAGGTAGATAAGAGATTTGGATGTTAGAATGAGTAGGAGAAAAGGAAGAAAATGAAGAGAATGATAGAAAAGAGATTTGGGCAGCACAAAGATAAACTAGGAGGATGAAGAGAAAATAAATAACGAGATTTGGATAGTGGAATATGAGGTAGAAAGAGCAAGAAGGAGAGGAAAAGATACATAGAGGGATTTGGATTTTAAAAATGAATAGTAAAATGAGAATGAATTAGAATGATGATAAAAGAGTAGAATGAGCAGATAGATACGTGACTGAAGAAATGTATAGGTAGATAGATAGTTGGATAGATGAATAGAAAAGCTGATAGGGGTTACACAGATAGATAGATAACTAGATGAATGTAAACAGATAAGAGAACACGTAGATTACAGGTGTGAACTGAATGAAAAATGAAAAATAAATGGAAAAAAATGAAAAGAAAGAAATGAAAATGAAAAACGAAAGTGAACTGAATGAAAAGAAAATGAAAAATGCAGTGAATGAATAATGGACTAGATGAAAAATTAAAAATGTGAAAAATGAACTGAATGAGAAAAAAAGAATGAAAAATATAAAAAGAAATGAGAATAAAGTAAGTGAAAATGAGTGAAAAAAATGAATGAAAATGAAAAAATGTGAAATAAAGTGCATGAAAAATAAAAACAATTAATGAAAATGAAAAAATAATGAAAATGATAAAATGTGAAAATGAAAACATGAATAAATTAGAAAAAAATGAATGAAAAATGAAGTGAATGAAAACTTAAGTGAATGAAAATGCTTTGCATGAAAATAAATGAAGGTAGATAAAAACGTGATTGGAAAAGTATATAAATAGAGAGTCAAATAAAGAATATAAAAAGGATAAAAGGTTAATAAAGCTAACTAGATAGATAAATAAACGAAAATTAACAGGCTAATCTATCCATAAATTCAATAAAAATGATAGCTTGATAAACAGACAGAGGCAGACTGATATATATATATATATATATATATATATATATATATATATATATATATATATCTATATATATATATATATATATATATATATATATATATATATATATATATATATATATATATATATATATATATATATATATATATATGGATAGATAAATCAGTAAACACATTAAGGTTATTACACGCGAATATTTATGTATGCATGAATGAATGTTGGTGAGTGAATTCAATACGTGTTCATGGATGCTTGTATACAGACACACAGACAGACAGACAGATAGACAGACAGACAGACAGACAGGCAGTGACCAACAAACAGACAGATTAACAGAAAAACGGACAGAGAAAATGATACAAAAACGCTAACAGAAATATAAACAAATAGGCAAACTAACAGACAGACAGACACAGAAAAACAGACACAAGGACAAAATGCATAAAAACACATACAAACACACATAAAGATGGAAAAATAGACTGACTAACCAACATACATACATACATACATACATACATACAAACAGACAGTAAGACAGACAGACAGACAGACAGACAGACAGTAAGACAGACACACACACACACACACACACACACACACACACACACACACACACACACACACACACACACACACACACACACACACACATACACACACACACACGTTTTGCACTGGGCTAAAAAAAAAACATAAAACGTTAAATGTTTGGACTAAAAAGTTTTGAAACACTAATTTGCAAAAGTTATTGTTGACTAAGAGCACCTGATTAGCATACTTAATTTCTCTCTCTCTCTCTCTCTCTCTCTCTCTCTCTCTCTCTCTCTCTCTCTCTCTCTCTCTCTCTCTCTCTCTCTCTCTCTCTCTCTCTCTCTCTCTCTCTCTCTCTCTCTCTCTCTCTCTCTCTCTCTCTCTCTCTCTCTCTCTCTCTCTCTCTCTCATAAATTTCCTTCTATTTGTTTATTTAATCTTGTTCTTCCTCCTCCTCCTCCTCCTCCTCCTCTCTTTCTCCTTCTCTTCCTCTTTCTCTTTTTTTTTCTTCTCCTCTTTCTCTCTTTCTTTTTCTCCTCTCTCTTTCTTCTCATTCTGTCTCTTCTCTTTTTTTTCTTTCACTTTCTCTTCCTCTTCCTCATCTTCATCATCATTATCTCTTCCTACCTACCCTTCCTTCCCCTTGCCTACCTATCAACCTCCTCCTTATCATCCTCCTCCTCCTTCCCTTCTCTCTCCTTCCCTTCTCTTCCTCCTTTCCCTTTCTTCCCCTTCCCATCCTCCTTACCTACCTCTCCTACCTTCCCCTTTCCTTCCTATCCCTTTCCTTCCTTCCTCTCATACCCTCCATTCCTTCCTTTTCGTCATCAGGTCAATTTTCGTCCAAGGGTAGGCGGTGGCCAAGTGATAGCGTACTGGACCCACATTCGCTGCGTGATGGACGACGCGGGTTCAATCCCCACGCTACCACTCGGATTTTCAGTCACCGCCGGTGGCTTAAACTACCCACATGCTGTCCTGAAGACCACCCATCAACCCGGACTCTAGAGAAGCCGTCCAAGCGAATCAAGAACGAGTTCGGGGCAGCATGAGCCAATGCAAGATGGCGCCACTATAAACACTCGCCTGCCCCAGAACGGGCTGGGCCGACCATCAGGCCCCACCTGGAAGAAGCCTTGGGCCGACCATCAGGCCCCACCGGGAAGATGCCTACCGGCGCAATAGGCAATAACGTAAAAAAAAAAAAAAAAATCATCATCATCATCATCACCCTTTCCCTATGACGTCACCACCGAGAAAAAAACGAGTAAAGAAGAAAAAAACAAGAAGAAATAAGGAAAAAGGTCAAAAGGAAAAGACAAAATCAATTAGTTAAAAAAATAGAATAAGAAAAATCAATAGTGAAATAAAAGCCAGAAAACGAGTAAAATAATAAAGAAGAAGAAGAACAACAACAAATACAAGAAAACAAGAAGAACAAAAAAGAAAAAAGAAAAAAAAACTCCATGCAGGAAAAAAGAAAAAAAGGAAAAAAAGAAATCGTGCTCCTATTTTGTGGACGGACTCGGCTCCTTGAATGTAAATCAGGCGGCGTATTGTCAACAGGTGCGCGCGGACAGGTAAAGAGGAGGGGGTGAAAGGTGAGGTGAGGTTACAGCGTGAAGGAGGTGGTGATGACGAGGACTGGTGGTGGTGTTAGTGGTGGTGATGTTATGTAGCGGTGTTAGTGGTGATGGGTGATGACTGGAATGGAGATGAGTGGAGTGGTGACTGACTACAAGGTGTGGCTATGTTATGAGGCTAATGAATGGTGAAGAGAGGGATGGGGAGAGTGAGTGTGAATGTGATTGTCGTATGTGTGTGTGTGTGTGTGTGTGTGTGTGTGTGTGTGTGTGTGTGTGTGTGTGTGTGTATAACCCGAGAACATATCGAAACACACACAAACACACACACACACACAAAGATATCTCTCTCATAAAAAAAATCGATACAATTCGGCATCAATGGAAAAAAAAAACTAATGCAAAACACAGTCAAACAAAACTCACCGGCGCTGGATGGAGTTTATGGCTCGTTCGGCGCAGCCAAACTCGGCGAGGCGGCCCTGAAAAATACAACAAGAACACTTTGGCGTAATTAATGACTTTTTCCGTGTTATTATTAGTATTAGAATTATTATTAGGAGTAGTAAAGTAGTAGTAGTAGTAGTAGTAGTAGTAGTAGTAGTAGTAGTAGTAGTAGTAGTAGTAGTAGTAGTAGTAATGGTTTTAGTAGTAATAGCAATATGGTGTTGATAATGGTGATGGTGACCGTAGTGGTGATTAAGTTATGGTGATGGTAGTGAAGCTCGTGGTAGTGATATGTCGGCAGTGGTGATTAATGGTACTGGTAGTGGTGGTGATGGTTGAGGTAGTGGTGACGATAGAGGTGGTGGTGGTGATGGTGGTGGTGATTATAGAGGCAGAACAAACACTACCACCACTACCTCCACCAGAACCAATATCGGAAAAGTATTGGGCCAACATATTTTTGAAGATATTTATAACCAGCCAGTAGTTGCCCTTTCTTTCCGCCCTTATAATTAGGTGTTGGTGTGCGTGGGTAAAAGGCTGGCCTGCTCCCAAGATGGATTAGTTAGTAAGCTTTTTGTCCTATTCTTTTGTCCTTTTTTCAATTGATGTGGGAAAATAGATAGAATGGTGAGAGAGAGAGAGAGAGAGAGAGAGAGAGATTAGCTCAGAGATGCCTGGAGATACCTTTTATTTTCCTCCTTCCTTCCTTCCTCTTGTCTTCCCTTCCTTCCCGTTTGATGTTTTCTCTCTTCCTTTTCCTCCATTCCCCTTTCCTCCTCCTCCACTCTTCTCTCCACATCCTTACTTGCTGTTTTCCTTTTTTCAGTCCTACTTTTTTTATTCCTTACTTCCTTCCTCCTTCACCTCCCCTACTTCCTTGTTATATCTCTCCCTTACTTCTTTGCTTCCTTCCTTCCTTCCTTCTATACTCGCCTCACAACTCCCAAATCCCTTTCTTTCTTACTTCCTTTTTCCTCCTTTACTTTTCTTTTTTCCACTTAGTTTCTCCTTTTCCTGGTTTTCTTCCTCCTTTTTCCTTTTCCTCCATTTTCAGCTTTTATCCCTCTCTCCATTATTGGCGTTCCTTCTTCTTCTCCTCAGTCCCCTTGTCCCGCCTCTCTTATTATCCACCATTTCACTTTCTCTATCGTCCACTTTCTCTCTCTCTTCCCTACACTTTTTTCTCTCCCTCCAATCACACATTTTTCCGTAACTTTCCAAATATTTTCTATCTTTCTCTTCCTCCACTAACAGCTCCCTTTTTTCCTTCCCTCTCTTTCTCTTCCTCCTCGCATTTACACTTTCCTTTACCACCTTCCCTTTCAGTTTCTTCCCTCCACATCTTCTCTCCTTTCACTTCCAGCTCCATTTTTTCTCCTTTCCTTTCTATTACCTCTTCCGCCGGTGACGTCAGCGGCACGTAACCTCAGGGTAAATACTAGATGTTATTATTCTAATTCATATATCTCGCACAATACTTAAGATGTTTGGGAGTAAACTAATTATTGAAGGGAAAATGCTCACTTCTTACCCCAGGGCCGTTATTTTAAACGTATCGAGCTGCCTTTACGACTGATTCCCAAGGCCGCGGATGAAGCTTGGCCAGAGATTGTCTACAGGTGACTTTTACCATTCATGACGCTTTGAAGGCGTGTACAGCCATCACTACGATCACAAAACAGTCCGTGAATACCCCGGCAACTTCAACGAGGAGGCTTTTTCAAACAGGCGAGCCGAGGCGAAGGTGCTTTATAAATAAGACCTTCCATCCAGCCAATCAGATCCCGTAGCTAAGCACACCCTCCCTCCATCAAGCCAATCAGCTCCCGTAGCTAACATCTCCTCCCTCCATCAGCCAATCAGCTCCATGGCGATCTTCACTACAAAGGTGCAACTAGCTCTAGATTCAGCCCTATGCAATGTATCAACTCTGTGCTCCCTAAAACGGCATATCGCAAACCGAGGTGATACTGTGGTAAATCTCGACCCTATACAGGAGTAGAAAAAAGGAGGAGGTGACTCATCTCGAAATCAAATCGCGTGGCTGATCCCCGAGGCCAGGCAGAGCCTCAGAACCTCATGAACACACACACACACACCGCACACACACACACACACACAGGATAATGAGGGCAGGGGACTAATGGACTAACTTGTCTGCCGTGACAGGATAGGGAGGCTTCCCTCAATAAGGAACAAAAGAGAGGAAGGCCTCCCAGAGGAGTTGAAGCAACTCCAGGGCCGCTACCAAGCTGATGTCTGGTCTGCTCCTGCTGCGACAGGAAAAGTTCTCGCGTGTTATTCGCCACAGCTCACCAGCTTTGCCCCTCCCGCAACGCACGCCAGCACGAACTCACTCCCAACGCACGCTCGCTCGCACTCACCCCCTAACGCACGCTCGCACGCACAGCCACATACGCAATAACACACGCAAGAATGAACGGACGCACAACACCTCACCCCCACCACGCTCGCACGCACGAGCGCAGAACACACGCAGAACAGACGGACGGTGCGCTCGCACCATCCCCAACGCACCTCGCGCACTGAACACGAATACACGCACGAAAGGAACGGATGAACACACGCTCGCACGCACGAACACGAGCATACACACGCACGAAGGAACGGACGAACACACGCTCGCACGCACGAACACAGTATACATACCCACGAAGGAACGGACGAACACACGCTCGCAGGCACTGACCGCCCAACGCACGCAGCACACAAGCACTCACACACTCAAGCACGCACACAATCACGTACCCACGCATGCACACGCACGCAAGCACACACACTCACGTACAGACGCACGCACGCACATTCACACAAGCAAGCACGCAGCCACGCACACGAAAAAACGCACGAACTCACGCAAGTACGTAAGCACGGCACGCCTGGACACTCTGAACAATGGATGGACACTATGATGACGACCCACAACAAGGTCCCCTGACACTCCCTGGACACTCTCTGAACAATGGCCTGACACTCTGATGACGACCCACGCATCTAGCATTAAGGCCTTAGGTGTTGTGTGTTGGGTAGGGTTGCTGACTCCTCTGGGGTGAAGGAGACTCATCCTGAGCAGCATACAGCACCAAGATAAGGCGATACAGCTAGCCTGCACAACACCAGGAAACGGAAAATAAAGAAAATAACACCGAAGAATTAAAATACAATAAAAAGAAGACGAATAATAGTGATAGAAACACAACATCAAGAAAAGGAGAAAAAAATCTAGCATAGTAAGTCCTTTGGTGTTGTGTGTTGGGTAGGGTTGCTGACTCCTCTGGGGTGAGGGAGACTCATCCTGAGCAGCATACAGCACCAAGATAAGGCGATACAGCTAGCCTGCACAACACCAGGAAACGGAAAAAAATAACACCGAATGGATATTACTGAAAAAAACACGAGAAAAGAAGTGATATAACACAACATCAAGAAAAGTGAAAAAAATCATTAAGGCCTTTGGTGTGTGTGTTGGGTAGGGTTTCTGACTCCTCTGGGGTGAGGGAGACTCATCCTGAGCAGCATACAGCACCAAGATAAGGCGATATAGCTAGCCAGCACAACACCAGGAAACAGAAAATAAAGAAAAATAACACCGAAGAATGGATATTACTGAAAAAACACGAGAAAAAAAGAAGTGATAGAAACACAACATCAAGAAAGGAAAAAAATAGCAGAGTAAGCATTAAGGCCTTTGGTGTTGTGTGTTGGGTAGGGTTGCTGACTCCTCTGGGGTGAGGAGACTCATCCTGAGCAGCATACAGCACCAAGAAGGCGATACAGCTAGCCTGCACAACACCAGGAAACGGAAAATAAAACCTGACACTCCCTGGACACTGTCTTAACAATGGACGGACACGCTGATGACGACCCCCGCAACAATGGCCCCTGACACTCCCTGGACACTCTCTGAACAATGGACGGACACGCTGATGACGACCCACCCAACAAGGCCCCCTGACACTCCCTGGACACTCTCTGAACAATGGACTGACACTCAGATGACGACCCAGCCAACAAGGCCCCCTGACACTCCCTGGACACTCTCTGAACAATGGACGGGCACGCTGATGACGACCCACGCAACAAGGCCCCTGACACTCCCTGGACACTCTCTGAACACTGCCCTGACCATTGCAACAAAAATCTCCTCGACGTAACCTAAAAGGACAAAATCCCCCCGACAACCCAACAAGACATCAAAATAAAGAAGCCATAAAAAAGAAAAAGAAGAAAGCAACAAAGAAATCAACTCAAGCAGTAGTCGAAAAAACAAATCTAAAAAGGTCAACTCCTGATCAGTCAAAAATTAGAAAACTAAAAACATATAATGACAAAATGTAACGAAACGTTTGAACTCAAAAACAAGAAAGAAAAGTAAAAAAAAATATAAAAAAAATAAAATTTAACCAAAAATCAAATCAACAACAAAAAAAAAAAAAAACGAAACTGAGGAAAACTAAAACTAAGAGAAAAAGAAAACCGGCAGCGGCTTGATTATCTTTGGCTTTACCCTGGCTTAGATGGACAGACGAAGGAACACAGAAAGAAAGGAATAAAGGGATGAACTGAAGTGTAAGAGAGAGAAGAAAGAAAAAAATACTATTATGAAGAAAAAATTATAGGAGAGAGGGAAGAATGGAGGGAAGGATGGAAAAAATGAAGAGAGAAAGTAAGAAAAATATAAAGAATAGGAGAAAGGGAGGAAGTAAACAAAGAAGGCAACAAAGCAGATGTAGATTCAGAAAAAAAATATACAGATGGACGGAATGAGATGAAAGGAAGAAAGAAAGGAAGAAAAATAGTTGCCTGGGTGGGATGCTGCTTAGTGTTCAGGGTGAAATGCTGACCTTGGCATAGCGTTCAGGATGAGATACTGACCCTGGCTTAGTGTTCAGGGTGGGATGCTGACCCTGGCTTAGTGTTCAGGGTGGGATGCTGACCCTGGCTTAGTGTTCAGGGTGGGATGCTGACCCTGGCTTAGTGTTCAGGGTGGGATGCTGACCCTGGCTTAGTGTTCAGGGTGGGATGCTGACCCTGGCTTAGTGTTCAGGGTGGGATGCTGACCCTGGCTTAGTGTTCAGGGGGGGATGCTGACCCTGGCTTAGTTCAGGGAGGGATGCTGACCCTGGCTTAGTGTTCAGGGTGGGATGCTGACCCTGGCTTAGTGTTCAGGGTGGGATGCTGACCCTGGCTTAGTGTTCAGGGTGGGATGCTGACCCTGGCTTAGTGTTCAGGGTGGGATGCTGACCCTGGCTTAGTGTTCAGGGTGGGATGCTGACCCTGGCTTTGTGTTCAGGGTGGGATGCTGACCCTGGCATAGTGTTCAGGGTGGGATGCTGACCCTGGCATAGTGTTCAGGGTGGGATGCTGACCCTGGCTTAGTGTTCAGTGTGGGATACTGACCCTGGCTTAGTCATCAGTGTGGGATGCAGAACCTGGCTTATGGTTCAGGGTGGGATGCTGACACTAGCTTAGTGTTCAGGGTGGGATGCTGACCCTGGCTTAGTGTTCAGGGTGGGATGCTGACCCTGGCTTAGTGTTCAGGGTGGGATGCTGACCCTGGCTTAGTGTTCAGGGTGGGATGCTGACCCTGGCTTAGTGTTCAGGGTGGGAGGCTGACCCTGGCGTTGTGTTCAGGGTGGGATGCTGACCCTGGCTTAGTGTTCAGGGTGGGATGCTGACCCTGGCTTAGTGTTCAGGGTGGGATGCTGACCCTGGCTTAGTGTTCAGGGTGGGATGCTGACCCTGGCTTAGTGTTCAGGGTGGGATGCTGACCCTGGCTTAGTGTTCAGGGTGGGATGCTGACCCTGGCTTAGTGTTCAGGGTGGGATGCTGACCCTGGCTTAGTGTTCAGGGTGGGATGCTGACCCTGGCTTAGTGTTCAGGGTGGGATGCTGACCCTGGCTTAGTGTTCAGGGTGGGATGCTGACCCTGGCTTAGTGTTCAGGGTGGGATGCTGACCCTGGAGTGTTCAGGGTGGGATGCTTACCTTTGCTTAGTGTTCAGGGTAAGATGCTGACCCTGGCTTAGTGTTCAGGGTGGGATGCTGACCCTGGCTTAGTGTTCAGGGTGGGATGCTGACCCTGGCTTAGTGTTCAGGGTCTGATGCTGACCCTGGTGTTCAGGGTGGGATGCTGACCCTGGCTTAGTGTTCAGGGTGGGATGCTGACCCTGGCTTAGTGTTCAGGGTGGGATGCTGACCCTGGCTTAGTGTTCAGGGTGTGATGCTGACCCCTGCTTCAGGGTGGGATGCTGACCCTGGCTTAGTGTTCAGGGTGGGATGCTGACCCTGGCTTAGTGTTCAGGGTGGGATGCTGACCCTGGCTTAGTGTTCAGGGTGGGATGCTGACCCTGGCTTAGTGTTCAGGGTGGGATGCTGACCCTGGAGTAGGGTTCAGGGTGGATGCTGACCCTGGCTTAGTGTTCAGGGTGACATGCTGACCCTGGCTTAGTGTTCAGGGTGGGATGCTGACCCTGGCTTAGTGTTCAGGGTGGGATGCTGACCCTGGCTTAGTGTTCAGGGTGGGATGCTGACCCTGGCTTAGTGTTCAGGGTGGGATGCTGCACCTGGCTTAGTGTTCAGGGTGGGATGCTGACCCTGGCTTAGTGTTCAGGGTGGGATGCTGACCCTGGCTTAGTGTTCAGGGTGGGATGCTGACCCTGGCTTAGTGTTCAGGGTGGGATGCTGACCCTGGCTTAGTGTTCAGGGTGGGATGCTGACCCTGGCTTAGTGTTCAGGGTGGGATGCTGACCCTGGCTTAGTGTTCAGGGTGGGATGCTGACCCTGGCTTAGTGTTCAGTGGGATGCTGACCCTGGCTTGTGTTCAGGGTGGGATGCTGACCCTGGCTTAGTGTTCAGGGTGGGATGCTGACCCTGGCTTAGTGTTCAGGGTGGGATGCTGAACCTGGCTTAGTGTTCAGGGTGGGATGCTGACCCTTCGCTAGTGTTCAGGGTGGGATGCTGACCCTGGCTTAGTGTTCAGGGTGGGATGCTGACCCTGGCTTAGTGTTCAGGGTGGGATGCTGACCCTGGCTTAGTGTTCAGGGTGAGATGCTGACCCTGGCTTAGTGTTCAGGGTGAGATGCTGACCTGGCTTAGTGTTCAGGGTGAGATGCTGACCTGGCTTAGTGTTCAGGGTGAGATGCTGACCCTGGCTTAGTGTTCAGGGTGAGATGCAGTGTTCAGGGTGTGGGATGCTGACCCTGGCTTAGTGTTCAGGGTGGGATGCTGACCATGTCTTAGTGCTCAGGGTGGGATGCTGATGGACAGTGCGAGGGTGACGTTCGGCGGTGGGGGTGGAGTGCGAGGAATGACAGAAGGCAGGTTGGCGTGCGAGGGACAGGAGGCAGGCGGTGGCGGGGTGTCGTACGAAGAACAGGAGGAGGGGGTGGCAGGGGTGGCGTGCGAGGACAGGAGGAGGGCAGGGATGGAGTGCGTGAGGACAGGAGGAGGAGGTGGCGTGGTGGCGTGCGACGGAAAGGATGAGGCGGTGGCGAAGTTGGCCTGCGAGGGATAGGAGAAGGCGGTGGCGCGGGTGGCGTGGGAGGGACCGGAGGAGGCGTTGACAGGGGTGGCGTGCGGGAGACAGGAGGAGGCGGTGCCGGGGGTGGCGTGCCAGGGACTGGAGGAGGCGGTCGCGGGGTCGGCGTGCGAGGGACAGGAGGAGGCGGTGTCGAGGATGTCGTGCAGGAGAAGGAGGAGGCGGTGGCGGGGGTGGCGTGCAGAGACAGGAGGAGGCGGTGGCGGGGAGAGCGGTGGCGGGGGTGGCGTGCGAGGGAAATGAGGAGGCGGCGGCGGGGTTGGCTTGCGAGGGACAGGAGGAAGCGGTGGCGGTGATGACGTGCGAGGAACAGAATGAGGCGGTGGCGGGGATGCGTGGAGGGATAAGAGAAGGCGGTGGCGGGGTGGCGTGCGAGGAAAGGAGGAGGCGGTGGCGGGTGGCGTGCGAGGAAAGGAAGAGGCGGTGGCGGGGTGGCGTGCGAGGGACAGGAGGAGCGGTGGCGGGGGTGGCGTGGGAGGGAAAGGAAGAGGCGGTGGCGATGGTGGCGTGCGAGGGAGAGGAAGAGGCGGTGGCGGGGGTGGCGTGCGAGGGAAAGGAAGAGGCGGTGCCGGGAGTGGCGTGCGAGGGAGAGGAGGAGGCGGTGGCGGGGGTGGCGTGCGAGGGAGAGGAGGAGGCGGTGGCGGGGGTGGCGTGCGAGGGAAAGGAAGAGGCGGTGGAGGGGGTGGCGTGCGAGGGTCAGGAGGAGGCGGTGGAGGGGATGGCGTGCGAGGGAAAGGAGGAAGCGGTGGCGGGGGTGGCGTGCGAGGCACAGCAGGAGGCGGAGGCGGGGATGGCGTGCGAGGGATAGGAGGAGGCGGTGGCAGGGGTGGCGTGCGAGAAAGAGGAGGAGGCGGTGGCGGGGGTGGCGTGCGAGGAAAAGGAAGAGGCGGTGGCGGGGGTGGCGTGCGAGGGACAGGAGGAGGCGGTGGCGGGGATGGCGTGCGAGGGACAGGAGGAGGCGGTGGCGGGGGTGGCGTGCGAGGGACAGGAGGAGGCGGTGGCGGGGATGGCGTGCGAGGAACAGAATGAGGCGGTGGCGGGGTTAGCGTGCGAAAACAGGAGGAGGCGGTGGCGTGGGTGATGCTCGAAATAAAGGAACAGGCGGTGGCGTGCGAGGGTCAGGAGGAGGAGGCGTGCGAGGGACAGGAGGAGGCGGTGGCGGGGGTGGCGTGCGAGGGACAGGAGGAGGCGGTGGCGGGGCTGGCGTGCGAGGGACAGGAGGAGGCGGTGGCGGGGATGGCGTGCGAGGGACAGGAGGAGGCGGTGGCGTGGGTGGCGTGCGAGGGAAAGGAGGAGGCGGTGGCGGGGGTGGCGTGCGAGGGAAAGGAGGAGGCGGTGGCGGGGTTGGCGTGCGAGGGAAAGGAGGAGGCGGTGGCGGGGTTGGCGTGCGAGGGAAAGGAAGAGGCGGTGGCGGGGATGGCGTGGGTGGGAAAGGAGGAGGCGGTGGCGGGTGTGGCGTGCGAGGGAAAGGAGGAGGCGGTGGCGGTGGTGGCGTGCGAGGGAAAGGAGGAGGCGGTGGCGGGGGGTGCGTGCGAGGGAAAGGAGGAGGCGGTGGCGGGAGTGGCGTGCGAGGGACAGGAGTAGGTGGTGGCAGGGGTGAAGTGGGAGGGAAGGAGGAGGCGGTGGCGGGGTGGCGTGCGAGGGAAAGGAAGGAGGCGGTGGCGGGGTGGCGTGCGAGGGAAAGGAAGGTGGCGGTGGCGGTGGTGGCGTGCGAGGGAAAGAAGGAGGCGGTGGCGGGGGTGGCGTGCGAGGGACAGGAGGAGGCGGTGGCGGGGAGCGAGGACAGGAGGAGGCGGTGGCGGGGTGGCATGCGAGGACAGGAGGAGGCGGTGGCGGGGGGGCGTGAGGAGGACAGGAGGAGGCGGTGGCGGGGGTGGCGTGCGAGGGACAGGAGGCGGCGGTGGCGGGGGTGGCGTGCGAGGGACAGGCGGAGGCGGTGGCGTGGGGCGTGCGAGGACAGGAAGAGGCGGTGGCGGGTTGGCGTGCGAGGGACAGGAGGAGGCGGTGGCGGGGTGGCGTGCGGAAAGGATGAGGCGGTGGCGGGGTGGCGTGCGAGGACAGGAGGAGGCGGTGGCAGGGGGGTGGCGTGCGAGGAGCAGGAGGAGGCGGTGGCGGTGGTGGCGTGCGAGGAAAAGGAGGAGGCGGTGGCGGGGGTGGCGTGCGAGGACAGGAGGAGGCGGTGGCGGGGGTGGCGTGCGAGGAAAGGAGGAGGCGGTGGCGGGGTGGCGTGCGAGGGAAAGGTGAGGCAGAGGTGGTGTCGTGCGAGGGAAAGGAGGAGGCAGTGGCGGGGTGGCGTGCGAGGGAAGGAGGAGGCGGTGGCGGGGGTGGCGTGCGAGGGAAAGGAGGACAGGAGGAGGCAGTTGGCGGGGTGGCGTGCGAGGGAAAGGAGGAGGCGGTGGCGGGGTGGCGGGACAGGAGGAGGCGGTGGCGGGGTGGCGTGCGAGGGACAGGAGAGGCGGTGGCAGAGTGGCGTGCGAGGGACAGGAGGAGGCGGTGGCGTGGCGACAGGAGGAGGCGGTGGCAGGGGTGGCGTGCGAGGGACAGGAGGAGGCGGTGGCGGGGTGGCGTGCGAGGGACAGTGGAGGGTGGCGGGGTGGCGTTCGAGGACAGGAGGAGGCGGTGGCGGGGTGGCGTGGTAGGGACAGGAGTAGGCGGTGGCGGGTGTGTCGTTGGAGTGACAAGACGAGACGGTGGCGGGGGTGGCGTGCGAGGGACAGGGAGGAGGCGGTGGCGGGGTGGCGTGCGAGGACAGGAGGAGGCGGTGGCGGGGGTGACGTCTGAGGACAGGAGAGGCGGTGGCGGGGTGGCGTGCGAGGGACAGGAGGAGGCGGTGGCGGGGATTGCGTGCGAGGGACAGGAAGAGGCGGTGGCGGGGGTGGCGTGCGAGGGACAGGAGGAGACGGTGGCGGGGGTGGCGTGCGAGGGACAGGAGGAGGCGGTGGCGGGGGTGGCGTGCGAGGGACAGGAGCTGGCGGTGGCGGGGGTGGCGTGCGAGGGACAGGAGGAGGCGGTGGCGGGGTGGCGTGCGAGGGACAGGGAGGCGGTGGCAGGGTGGCGTGCGAGGACAGGAGGAGGCGGTGGCGGGGTGGCGTGCGAGGACAGGAGGAGGCGGTGGCAGGGGTGGCGTTCGAGGGACAGGTGGAGACGGTGGCGGGGTGCGTTCGAGGGACAGGAGAGGCGGTGGCGGGGGTGGCGTGCGAGGACAGGAGGAGGCGGTGGCGGGGTGGCGTTGGGAGGACAGGAAGGAGGCGGTGGCGGGGTGGCGTGCGAGGGACAGGGGAGGAGGCGGTGGTGGCGTTCGAGGGACAGGAGGAGGCGGTGGCGGGGTGGCGTGCGAGGGACAGGAGGAGCGGTGGCGGGGTGGCGTGCGAGGACAGGAGCAGGCGGGGGCGGGTGTGCCGTGCGAGGGACAGGAGGAGACGGTGGCGGGGGTGGCGTGCGAGGGACAGGAGGAGGCGGTGGCGGGTGTGGCGTGCGAGGGACAGGAGGGAGGCGGTGGCGTGGCGTGCGAGGGACAGGAGAGAGGCGGTGGCAGGGGTGACGTTCGAGGGACAGTTGGAGACGGTGGCAGGGGGTGACATTCGAGGGACAGGTGGAGACGGTGGCAGGGTGACATTCGAGGACAGGTGGAGACGGTGGCGGGTGGAGGGACAGGTGGAGACGGTGGGTGACATTCGAGGGACAGGTGGAGACAGTGGCGGGGGTGACATTCGAGGACAGGTGGAGACGGTGGCAGGGGTGACATTCGAGGGACAGAGTGGAGACGGTGGCGGGTGACATTCGAGGGACAGGTGGAGACGGTGGCGGGGGTGACATTCGAGGGACAGGTGGAGACGGTGGCGGGGTGACATTCGAGGACAGGTGGAGACGGTGGCGGGGTGACATTCGAGGGACAGGTGGAGACGGTGGCAGGGGTGACATTCGAGGACAGGTGGAGACGGTGGCAGGGGTGACATTCGAGGGACAGGTAGGGACAGGAGGAGGCGGTGGCGGGGCGTGACGTTCGAGGACAGGGAGGAGGCGGTGGCGGGGTGGCGTGCGAGGGACAGGAGGAGGCGCGGTGGTGGTTGCGAGGACAGGAGGCGGTGGTGGGGGTGGCGTGGGAGGGAAAGGAGGAAGCGGTGGCGAGGGTGGCGTTCGAGGGACAGGAGGAGGCGGTGGCGGGGGTGGCCTTCGAGGGAGAGTAGGAGGCGGTGGAGTGGGTCGTGCGAGGGACAGGAGGAGGCTGTGGCGGGGGTGGCGTGTGAGGGACAGGAGGAGACGGTGGCCGGGGTGGCGAGGGAGGGACAGAGGAGGCGGTGGCGGGGGGTGGCGTGCGAGGGACAGGAGGAGGCGGTGGCAGGTGGTGGCGAGGGACAGGAGGAGGCGGTGGCGGCAGGGGTGGCGAGGGACAGGAGGAGGCGGTGGCAGGGGTGGCGTGCGAGGACAGGAGGAGCGGTGGCGGTGGTGGCGTGCGAGGGATAGGAGGAGGCGATGGCGGCGTTCGATTGATAGGAGGAGGCGGTGGCGGGGGGGCCCTGCGAGGGACAGGAGGAGACGGTGGCTGGGGTGGCGGGCGAGTGACAGGAGGAGGCGGTGGCAGGTGTGACGTTCGAGGACAGGAGGAGACGGTGGCGGGGTGGCGCGAGGGACAGGAGGAGGCGGTGGCAGGGGTGCGTGGGGAGGGACAGGTGGCAGAGGGCGGTGGTGGCGTGCGAGAGACAGGAGGAGGCGGTGGCAGTGGTGTGACGTTCGAGGGACAGGAGGAGGCGATGGCGTGAGTGGCGTGCGAGGCGGTGGCAGGGGTGGCGTGCGAGGTACAGGAGGAGACGGTGGCAGGGGTGACGTTCGAGGGACAGGAGGAGGAGGCGGTGGCGGGGTGGCGTGCGAGGACAGGAGGAGGCGGTGGCGGGGTGGCGTGCGAGGGAGGAGGCGGTGGCGAGGTTGGCGTGCGTGGGACAGGAGAAAGCGGTGGCAGGTGTGGCGTGCGAGGGACAGGAGGAGGCGTGGCAGGGGTGACGTTCGAGGACAGGAGGAGGCGGTGGCGGGTGGCGTTCGAGGGACAGGAGGGACACAGGAGGAGGCGGTGGCAGGGTGGCGTGCGAGGGACAGGAGGAGGCTGTGGCAGTGGCAGTGGGGTGGCGTGCGAGGGACAGGAGGAGGTTGTGGCAGGGGTGGCGTCGAGGACAGGATGAGGCGGTGGCGGGGGTGGAGTGCGAGGGACAGGAGGAGGCGGTGGCCGGGGCGGCGTGCGAGGGACAGGAGGAGGCGTGGCAGGGGTGGCGTGCGAGGAGGTTGGAGGAGGGTGGAGGAGGAGGAGGCAGTGGCGTGCGAAGGACAGGAGGCGGTGGCAGGGGTGGCCTGCGAGGAAAGAGTCGGTGGCGGGTGGCGTGCGAGGGACAGGAGGAGAGGCGGTGCAGGGTGACGTGCGAGGGACAGGAGGAAATTTGGTGGCGGGGGTGGCGTGCGAGGGACAGGAGGAGGCGGTGGCGGGTGGCGTGCGAGAGGACAGGAGGAGCGGTGTGCGTGCGAGGACAGGAGGAGGCAGTGGCGGTGTGTTCGAGGGACAGGAAGGAGGCGATGGTGTGGACGGCGTGCGAGGACAGAGGAGGAGCGGTGGCAGGGTGGCGTGCAAGGGACAGGGAGAGGCGGTGGCAGGGGGTTGGAGTGAGGACAGGAGGAGGCGGTGGCGAGGTTGGCGTTCGAGGGACAGGAAGGAGGCGGTGGCAGGTTGTGCGTTCGAGGGACAGGAGGAGATGGCGGGAGGTCGTGCGAGGGACAGGAGGAGGCGGTGGCAGGGTTGGCGTGCGAGGACAGGAGGCGGTGGCGGGTTGGGGTGCGAGGGACAGGAGGAGGTTGTGGCGGGGGCGGCGTGCGAGGGAGGAGGAGAGGCGTGGCGGTCTGGCGTGCGAGGGACAGAAATAGGCGGTGGCGGGGGTTGGCGATGCGACAAAGGAGGGAGGCGGTGGCAGGGGTGGC
This sequence comes from Eriocheir sinensis, assembly GCF_024679095.1. Classification (NCBI taxonomy): domain Eukaryota; kingdom Metazoa; phylum Arthropoda; class Malacostraca; order Decapoda; family Varunidae; genus Eriocheir; species Eriocheir sinensis. The sequence continues at coordinate 40,104 of NW_026110754.1, forward strand.
GTGCGAGGGGACAGGAGGAGGCAGTGGCAGGTGGCGAGGACAGGAGGAGGGCTCTGTGGGGGTGGCGATGCGAGGGACAGGAGGAGGCAGGATTGGCGTGGGAGGGACAGGAAGGGAGGCGCTGGCGGGGTGGCGTTCGAGGGACAGGAGGAGGCGGTGGCGAGGTTGGCGTGCGAGGGACAGGAGGAGTCGGTGGCGGGGGTGGCGTGCGAGGGACAGGAGGAAGCGGTGGCGGGGGTGGCGTGGGAGGGACAGGAAGAGGCAGTGGCGGGGTTGGAGTGCGAGGGACAGGAGGAAGCGGCGGTGGCAGGGGTGGCGTGCGGAGGGACAGGAGGGAGGCGGTGGCAGGCGGGTGGACGATGGAGAGGAGGAGGCGGTGGCAGGATGGCGTGCGAGGGACAGGAGGAGGCGGTGGCGGGGTGGCGAGGACAGAAGGAGGCGGTGTCCTGGCAGGTGGTGTCGTGCTAGGACAGGAGGAGGCGGCGGCGTGGGGGTTAGCGTTCGAGACAGGAGGAGGCGGTGGCGTGGGTGGCGTGCAAGGAAAGGAGGAGGCGTGTTGGCGGGAGGACAGGAGGAGGCGGTGGCAGGGTGCGATGCGAGGACAGGAGGCGGTGGGGGTGGCGTGCGAGGGACAGGAGGAGGCGGTGGCAGGGGGTGGCTTGCGAGGGACAGGAGGGCGGTGGCAGGGTTTGGCAGGGACAGGAGGAGGCGTGGTGGGTGGCGTTCGAAGACAGGGGAGCGGTGGCGGTTGGCGTGCGAGAGACAGGAGGAGGCGGGCGTGGTGTGGTCAGGCGAGCGGTGCGTGGCGGTGCGAGGGACAGGAAGAGGCGGTGGCATGGGGGGTGGCGTGCTGAGAGACAAGGAGGAGGCGGTGGCAGGGGTGGCGTGCGAGGACAGGAGGGAGGCGGTGGCGGGGTGGCAGGGACAGGGAGGCGGTGGCGGTTTGGCGTGAGGAAGGAGGCGGTGGCAGGGGTGGTGCGGGAGGGACAGGAGGCGGTGGCGGTGCGTTGGGAGGGAAGGGAGGAGTGGTGGCGGCGTTCGATAGATAGGGGATGGCGGTGGTGTGGCAGGACGAGGGACAGGAGGAGGCGGTGGCGGGGTTGGAGTGCGAGGGACAGGAGGAGGGCAGTGGCGGGGTGGCGTGCGAGGGACAGGAAAGCGGTGGCGGGGTGGGCGTGCGAGGATAGGAGAAGGCGGTGGCGGGGGTGGCGAGGGAAGGAGGAGGTGTTGGCGGGGTGGCGTGCGAGGGACAGGAGGAGGCGGTGGCAGGGGGTGCGTGCGAGGGAACAGGAGGAGGCGGTGGCAGGTTGGCGTGCGAGGGACAGAGGAGGCGGTGGCGGGGTGGCGTTCGAGGAGAAGGAGGAGGCGGTCTGGCGGAGGGTGGAGTGCGAGGAACAGGAGGAGCGGTGGCGGGGTTGGCGTGCGAAAGGACAAGGAGGCGGTGGCGGGGTGACGTGCGAGGGAACAGGAGGAGGCGGTGGCAGGGGCGTGCAGGAATGACAGGAGGAGGCGGTGGCAGGGGTGGCGTGCGAGGGACAGAGGAGGCGGTGGCAGGGGGTGTCGTGAGGAACAGGATGAGGCGGTGGCGGGGTGGCGTGCGAGGGACATGAGGAGGCGGTGGCCGGGTGGCGTGCGAGACAGGAAGGAGGCGGTGGCGGGGGTGGAGTGCGAGGAACAGGAGGAGGAGGTGGCGTGGGTGGCGTGCGACGGACAGGAGGAGGCGGTGGCGGAGATCGCGTGTGAGGAATAGGAGAAGTCGGTGGCGGGGTGGCGTTGCGACGGAAGAGGGCATTGGCGGGGGTGGCGTGCAGGACAAGAAGGTCAGTGGCGAGGATGGGGAGGAGGAGGGTGGCGGGTCGGAGCGAGGGACAGGAGGCGGTGGCGGTTTCAAGGGATAATATACACTAGGCGGTGGTGGGTGGCGGTGGCGGAGGGACAGGAGGCGTGAGAGCATGAGGCGTTGGCGGGGATGGGAGGGACAAAGAGGAGGATGGCGCTGTGGCGAGCGGACAGGGAGGTGGCGTGGAAGGGAGGGCGGCGTTCGTGAGCGTGCGAGGGAGGACATGAGGAAGCGGTGCAGGCGTGCGAGGACAGGAGGAGGAGGTGGCGTTGGTTGGAGGTGGCGGTGGTGGCGTGCGAGGACAGGTGGTGGCGGTGGTGATGGACAGGAGGAGGCGTTGGCGGGGATTGCGTGCGAGGGACAGGAGAAGGCGGTTGCGGGGGTGGCGTGGGACAGACGGTAAGAGGCAGCGGCGGGGGTGGCGTGCGAGGGACAGGAGGATGCGGTGGCCGTGGTGGAGGCCACCTCCTCTTCCTGTCTCTCCACGCCAGCCCGCCACCTCCTCTTCCTGTCTCTCCCACGCCAGCCCTGCCACCGCCTCTTCTTGTCTCCCCCGCCAGCCCGCCACCACCTCTTCCTGTCTCCACGCCAGCCCCTGCCACCGCTCTTCCTGTCTCTCCCACGCCAGCCCAGCCACCGACTCTTCATGTCTCTTCCACGCCAGCCCCGCCACCGCCTCTTCCTGTCACTCCCGCCGACCCCGCTACCGCCTCTTCCTGTCTCTCCCACGCCACCCACGCCACAGCCTCTTCCTGTCTCTCCCACGCCAGCCCCGCCACCACCTCCTACTGTCCCTCGCACGCCACCCACGCCACCGCCTTTTCCTGTCCCTCGCACGCTACCCCCGCCACTGACTCCTCCTGTCCCTTGCACGCCCTCACCGCCACCGCCTCTTCCTGTCCCTCGCACGCCAGCCCGCCACCGCCTCTTCCTGTCACTCGCACGCCACCCCCGCCACCGCCTCGTCCTGTCTCTCCCACGCCAGCCCCGCCACCGCCTCTTCCTGTCCCTTGCACGCCACCCCCGCCACCGAATCCTCCTGTCCCTCGCACGCCACCCCCGCCACCGCCTCTTCCTGTCCCTCGCACGGCACCCCCGCCACCGCCTCCTCCTGTCCCTCACGCCACTCCCTGACAACGCCTCCTCCTCTCCCCTCGCACACCACCCCCATCACCGCCTCCTCCTGTCTCGCACGCCAGCCCCGCAACCGCCTCCTCCTATCCCTCGCACGCCACCTTCGCGACCGACTCCTTCTGTCTTTCGAACGCCATCCACGTGGCCGCCTCCTCCTGTTCCTCGCACGCTAACCCCGCCATCGCCCCGTCCTATCCCTCGCAAGCCACCCCCGCCACCGCCTCCTCCTGTCAATCCCACGCCACCCCCGCCACCGCCTCTTCCTGTCACTCGCACGGCACCCCACCACTGCCTCCTCCTGTCCCACACGCCACTCTCCCGACAACGCTCCTCCTCTCCCTCGCACACCACCCCACGATACCGCATCCTCCTGTCTCTGCACGCCATCCCCTGCAACCGCCTCCTCCTGTCCTTCACTGACACCTCCGGGACTGACCACTCCTTCTGTCTTTCGACGCCATACCCCGCCACCGCCTCCTCCTGTCCTCACACGCCACAGACACCACCGCCTCCTCCTCTCCCTCTCGCAAGCCACCACCTGCCTCCTCCTGTCCCTCCCCCCCACCCCCCGCCACCGCCTCTTCCTCTCCCTCCAACGCCACCCCTGCCACCGCTTCCCTCGTGTCCCTCACGCCACCCCCCGCCACCGTCTCCCTTCTATCTGTCCAGAACGCCACCCCGCTTAGCACCTCCTCCTCTCCCTCGCACGACAATCCAGCCATAGCCTCTTCCTGTCCCTCTCACGCCAACACCGCCAGAGCCTCCTCCTGTCATTCGCAAGCCACCCAAGCCACCGCCTCCTCCTGTCCCTCGCACGGCACACACGCCACCGCCTCCTCCTCTTATTTGCAAGCCACCCCCGCCACCGCCTCCTCCTTTCCCTCGCACCCAACCTCCGCCATAGTCTCCTCCTGTTCCTCGAATGTCACCCCCGCCACAACCTCCTCCTGTCCCTCGAACGTCACCCCACCGCAGCCACAGCCTCCTCCTATCATTCTCACTTCTACCGCCACACCGCCTCCTCCTGTCCCTCGCACCCCACCTCCGCCATAGTCTCCTGTCCCTCGAACGTCATCCCCTCCACAACCTCCTCCTGTCCCTCGAACGTCACCCCACCGCAGCCACAGCCTCCTCCTATCATTCTCACGCCACCCCCGCCACCGTCTCCTCCTGTCATTCGCAAGCCACCCCCGCCACCGCCTCCTCCTGTCATTCTCACGCCACCCCCGCCACCGTCTCCTCCTGTCATTCGCAAGCCACCCCAGCCACAGCCTCCTCCTGTCATTCTCACGCCACCCCCGCCACCGTCTCCTCCTGTCATTCGCAAGCCACCCCACCACCGTCCTCCTGTCTCTCGCACGCCACTGCACGCCATCGCCTCCTCCTCTCCCTCAGACGTCACACCACCCAATGCCTCCTACTGTCTCTCGCACGCTACCACCGCTCCTCTGCCTCCTGTCCCTCCCACACCACCCCACCCCTGCCACCGCCTCCTCCTGTCCCTCACCGCACGCCACCCCCACCACCGTCTCCTCCTGTCCTCAGACGTCACACCGCCACCGCCTCCTCCTGTCACTCACTGCACGCCACCCCAGCCACCGTCTCCTCCTGTCCCTCGCAGGCCAGCCCCTCACCGCCTCCTTCTATCTATCGAACGCCGCCATCGCCTCCTAATGTCCCTCCTGTTACCACCGCTCCTCTGCCTCCTGTCCTTCCCACGCCACCCCCCCCACCGCCTCCTCCTGTCCCTCGCACGCCACCCCCCCGCCACCGTCTCCACCTGTCCCTCAGAATGTCACCCCCGCCACCGTCTCCACCTGTCCCTCAGGAATGTCACCCCCACCACCGTCTCCACCTGTCCCTCGAATGTCACACCCGTCACCGTCTCCACCTGTAGGCTCTCCACCCGCCAGGTCTCCCACCTGTCCTCGAATGTTACCCCCCAGCCACCGTCTCCACCTGTCCCTCGAATGTCACACCCCCGCCACCGTCTCCACCTGTCCTCGAACGTCACCCCGCCAAGGCCTCTGCTGCCCCTCTTGCATGTCCCCCCGCCACCGTCTCCACCTGTCCTCGAATGTCACCCCGCCACCGTCTCCACTGTCCCTCGAATGTCACCGCCGCCACCGTCTGCACCTGTCCCTCGAATGTCACCCCCGCCACCGTCTCCACCTGTCCCTCGAATGTCACCCCCGCCACCGTCTCCACCTGTCCCTCGAATGTCACCCCCGCCACCGTCTCCACCTGTCCATCGAATGTCACCGCCGCCACCGTCTGCACCCTGTCCCTCGAATGTCACCCCCCGCCACCGTCTGCACCTGTCCTCGAATGTCACCCCCGCCACCGTCTCCACCTGTCCCTCGAATGTCACACCAGCCACCGTCTCCACCCTGTCCCTCAGATGTCACCCCCGCCACCGTCTCCACCTGTCCCTCGAATGTCACACCTGCCACCGTCTCCACCTGTCCCTCGATCCCTCGAATGTCACCCCCCCGCCACCGTCTCCACCTGTCCCTCGAATGTCACACCCGCCACCGTCTCCACCTGTCCTTCGAATGTCACCGCCACCGTCTCCACCTGTCCCTCGAATGTCTGCCACCGTCTCCACCTGTCCCTCGAATGTCACCCACGCCACCGTCTCCACCTGTCCCTCGAATGTCACACCAGCCACCGTCTCCACCTGTCCCTCGAATGTCACCGTCTCCACCGTCTCCACCTGTCCTCGAATGTCACACCCGCCACCGTCTCCACCTGCTCCTCGAACGTCACCACCCCTGCCAAGGCCTCTTACTGTCCCTCGCACGCCACCCCGCCACCGTCTCCACCTGTCCCTCGAAAGTCACACCCGCCACCCTCTCCACCTGTCCCTCGAACGGCACCCCCCCAAGCCCTCTAACTGTCCCTCGCCCCCCACCCCCGCCACCGCTTCCCCCTGTCCCTCGCACGCGCCTCCAGCGCCACCGCCTCCTACTGTACCCCTAGAACTTAACCCTGCCACCGCCTCCTCCTGTCCCTCGCACGCCAACCCGCACATCGCCTACTCTTGTCCCTCGCACGCCATCCCAGCCACCGCCTCCTTCTGTACCTCCACGCCACCCCCCGTTACCTCCTCTGTTGTCCCTCGAACGTCAACCCCGCCACCGCTCCCGCCTTGCATTCGCACGCCACCCACGCCACCGCCTCTTCCTTTCCCTCGCACGCCACTCCCCCCCACCGCCTCCTCTGTCCCTCGCACGCCAACCCCGCCACCGCCTCCTCCTTTCCTTCTGCACGCCACTCTGCCCCGCCTCCTCCTTTCCCTCGCACGATACCCCCGCTGCTGCCTCCTCCTTTCCCTCGCACGCCACCCCCGCGGCCGCCTCCTCCTTTCCCTGCCACCCCTGCAACCGCCTCCTCTTTTCCCTCACCACCCCCCCGCTGCCTCCTCCTTTCCCACGCACCCCCACCAACCCGCCTCCTCTTTTCCCTCTTGCACGCCACCCCGCAGCTGCCTCCTCCTTTCCACCACCCCCCACCGCTGCCTCCCTCCTTTCCTCGCACGCCACCCCCGCCACCGCCTCTTCCCTTCCCTCGCACGCCAACCCCGCCGCCCCCTCCTCCTTCCCCGCGCACGCCACCCCCGCCCCCGCCTCTTCCCTTCCCTCGCACGCCACCCCGCCGCTGCCTCCTCCTTTCCCTCGCACGCCACCCCCGCAACCGCCTCCTCTTTTCCCTCGCACGCCACCCCCGCCGCTGCCTCTTCCTTTCACTCGCACGCCACCACCGCATTCTCCTTTCCTTGCACGATCCTCCGCCACCTCCTTTTGTCCTGCAAGTCATCCCCGCCGCCTCCTCAAACAGTCCTTCGCACGCCCCCACCTCCACCGCCTCCTCCTGTCCCTTGCAGGCCATCCCCCTCCACCGCCTCCTCCTGTCCCTTGCACGCCAACCCCGCCATAACCTCCTCTTGTTCCTCTCATGCCACACCCGCCACCGCCTTCTCCTATCCGCCGCACACCATAACCGCCACCGCCTCCTCCTGTCCCTCGCACGCCATAACCGCCACCGCCTCCTCCTGTCCCTTGCACGCCATCCCCACCACCGCCTTCTCCTGTGCCTCGCACGCCATCCCCAGAACTGCCTCCTCCTGTCCCTCGCACGCTAACCCCGCCACCGCCTCCTCCTGTTCCTAGCACGCCAACTCCGCACTCTCCTGCTCCTGTCCCTCGCACTTCTTACCCCCTGCCACAGCCTCCTCCTGTCCCTCACACGCCAACCCCCCCACCTCCTATTTTCCTTCTCTCGCCAACCCCGCCGCCGCCTCCTCCATTCCCTCGCACGCCACCTCCGTCACCGCCTCATCCTGTTCCTTGCACGCCACCCCCGCCACCGCCTCTTCCAGTCCCTCACACGCCAACCCCGCCACCTCCTCCTATTTTCCAACACAGCCGCCGCCTCCTCCTGTACCTCGCACACCACCTCCGCCACCTCTTCATCCAGTCATTGGCTCGCCACCCCCGCCACTGCCTCCTCCTGTCCCACGCACGCCTCCCCTGCCACCGAGTCCTCATGTCCTTTGCACGCCACCCCCGTCATCCCTTCCTCCTGTCCCTCGGACGCAAGCCCAGCCACAGACTCCTCTTGTCTTTCTCACGCCACAACTGCCGCCGCCTCTCTCTGTCCCTCGCACGCCACCCCCGCCAACGCCTCCTCCTTTCCCTCGCACGCCATCCCCGCCACTGCCTCCTCTTTTCCCTCGCACGCCATCCCCGCCACCGCCTCCTCCTTTTCCTCGCATGCCATCCCCGCCATCGCCTCCTCCTTTCCCTCGCATCGCCATCCCGCCACCGCCTCTTCCTTTCCTCGCACGCCATCCCGCCACCGCTTCCTCCTTTCCCTCGCACGCAACCCCCGCCACCGCCTCTTCCTTTCCCTCGCACGCCATCCCCATACCGCCTCTTCCTTTCCCTCGCACGCCATCCCGCCACCGCTTCTTCCTTTCCCTCGCACACCCCGCCACCGCCTCTTCCTTTCCCTCGCACGCCATCCCCTGCCACCGCCTCTTCCTTTCCCTCGCACGCCATCCCCTCCACCGCCTCTTCCTTTCCCTCGCACGCCATCCCGCCACCGCCTCTTCCTTTCCCTCGCACGCCATCCCCCGCCCTGCCTCGTCCTTTCCCTCGCACGCCATCCCGGCCACTGCCTCTTCCTTTCCCTCGCACGCCATCCCCGCCACCTTCTTCCTTTCCTCGCACGCCACCCCGCCGCTGCCTCCTCCTTTCACTCGCACGCCACCACCTCCACCTCTTCCTCTTGCCTCCCCCATAACCCGCCATCCTTCATCCTCTCCCTCGCACGCCATCCCCGCCACCGCCTCATCCTCTACCAGGCACGCCACCCCCCCCCACCGCCTCATTCTGTCCCTTGCACGCCACCACCACCACCTCCTCCTGTCCCTCACGCCATCCCACAACCGCCTCCTCCTGACCCTCGCACGCCACCGCCTGTTCCTGTCTTTCTAGCATCACCCCCGCAACCGCCACCTCCTATTTTCGAACGCTAACTCCGCCACCGCCTCATTCTGTTCCTCGCACGCAATCCCCGCCACCGCCTCCTCCTGTCCTTTGCACGCCACCACCGCCAACGCTTCCTCCTGTCCCTCGCACGCCAACCCCGCCGCCGCCTCCTCCTGTCCCTCGCACGCTACCCACGCCACCGCCTCTTCCAGTCATTTGCTCGCCACCCGCGCCGCCGCCTCCTGTCTCTAGCACGCCACCCCCGCCACCGCCTTCTCTTATCCCTCCCACGACATCCTAGGCACCGCCTCCTCCTGTCCTTCGCACGTTACCACCTCCAGCGCTTCCTCCTGTCCCTCTCACGCCAACCCCGCCGCCGCCTCCTCCTGTCCCTCGCACGCCACCCCCGCCACCGACTCCTCCAGTCATTCTCCACAATGGCGCCGCTGCTCCTGTCTCTAACACGCCCCGCCACCTCCTCCTCTCCATATTACGACATCCTCGACACCGCCTCTTCCTGTCCCTCGCACTCCACCCCCGCCACCGACTCCTCCAGTCTTTCAAATGACACGCCCGCCACCGCCTCCTCCTGTCTCCCTCACCCCACCCCCGCCAACGTCTCCTCCTGTCCCTCGCACGCTACCCACGCCACCGCCTCTTCCAGTCATTTGCTCGCCACCCGCGCCGCCGCCTCGTGTCTCTAGCACGCCACCCCCGCCACCGCCTTCTCTTATCCCTCCCACGACATCCTCGGCACCGCCTCCTCCTGTCCTTCGCACGTTACCACCTCCAGCACTTCCAGCGCCTCCTGTCCCTCTCACGCCAACCCCGCCGCCGCCTCCTCCTGTCCCTCGCACGCCACCCCCGCCACCGTCTCTTCCAGTCATTTCTCTCGTCACCCGCGGCGCCGCCGCCTCCTGTCTCTAGCACGCCGCCCCGGCCACCGCCTCCTCCTCTCCATATTACGACATCCTCGACACCGCCTCTTCCTGTCCCTCGCACTCCACCCCCGCCACCGACTCCTCCAGTCTTTCAAATGACACGCCCGCCACCGCCTCCTCCTGTCTCCCTCACCCCACCCCCGCCAACGTCTCCTCCAGTCCCACCCACGCGACCCCCGCCACCGCCTTCCTCCTCATCCTCGCAGGCCATCTTCGCCACCGCCTCCTCCTTTCCGTCGCAAGCCACCCACGCCACCTCCTCCTCCTGTCCCTCGCACTCCATCCCCGCCACCGCCTGCTCATGTCCCTCGCTTGCTAACCTGCCACCCCCTCATTCTGTTCTTCGTACGACACCCTTGCACCGCCTGCCCTGCTCCTGTCCCTCACGCCAACCCGCCACCGCCTCCTTCTGTCATTCTTTACCACCCCCGACACCGCATCCTACTGTCCCTCAGACGTCACCCCGCCGCAGGCTCCTACTGTCGTCAGCATCCCATCCTGAGCACTAAGCCATGGTCAGCATCCACCCTGAACACTAAGCCAGGGTCAGCATCCCACCCTGAACACTAAGCCAGGACAGCATCCCACCCGGAGCACTACGCCAGGGTCAGCCTCGCCCCCTGAACACTAAGCCAGGGTCAGCATCTCAGCCTGAACACTAAGCCAGGGTCAGCATCTCACCCTGAACACTAAGCCAGGGTCAGCATCCCACGCTGATCACTAAGCCAGGGTCAGCATCACACCCTGAACACTAAGCCAGGGTCAGCATCCAACCCTGAACACTAAGCCAGGGTCAGCATCCCACCCTGAACACTAAGCCAGGTCAGCATCCCACCCTGAACACTAAGCCAGGGTCAGCATCCCACCCTGAACACTAAGCCAGGGTCAGCATCCCACCCTGAACACTAAGCCAGGGTCAGCATCCCACCCTGAACACTAAGCCAGGGTCAGCATCCCACTCTGAACACTAAGCCAGGGTCAGCATCCCACCCTGAACACTAAGCCAGGGTCAGCATCCCACCCTGAACACTAAGCCAGGGTCAGCATCCCACCCTGAACACTAAGCCAGGGTCAGCATCCCACCCTGAACACTAAGCCAGGGTCAGCATCCCACCCTGAACACTAAGCCAGGGTCAGCATCCCACCCTGAACACTAAGCCAGGGTCAGCATCCCACCCTGAACACTAAGCCAGGGTCAGCATCCCACACTGAACACTAAGCCAGGGTCAGCATCCCACCCTGAACGCTAAGCCAGGGTCAGCATCCCACCCTGAACACTAAGCCAGGGTCAGCATCCCACCCTGAACACTAAGCCAGGATCAGCATCCCACCCTGAACACTAAGCCAGGGTCAGCATCCCACCCTGAACACTAAGCCAGGGTCAGCATCCCACCCTGAACACTAAGCCAGGGTCAGCATCCCACCCTGAACGCTAAGCCAGGGTCAGCATCCCACCTTGAACACTAAGCCAGGGTCAGCATCCCACACTGAACACTAAGCCAGGGTCAGTATCCCACCCTAAATACTAAGCCAGGGTCAGCATCTCACCCTGAACACTAAGCCAGTGTCAGCATCCCACCCTGAACACTAAGCCAGGGTCAGCATCCCACCCTGAACACTATGCCAGGGTCAGCATCCCACCCTGAACACTAAGCCAGGGTCAGCATCCCACCCTGAACACTAAGCCAGGGTCAGCATCCCACCCTGAACACTAAGCCAGGGTCAGCATCCCACCTGAACACTACGCCAGGTTCAGCATCCCACCCTGAACACTAAGCCAGGGTCAGCATCCCACCCTGAACACTATGCCAGGGTCAGCATCCCACCCTGAACACTAAGCCAGGGTCAGCATCCCACCCTGAACACTAAGCCAGGGTCAGCATCCCACCCTGAACACTAATCCAGGTCAGCATCCCACCCTGAACACTAAGCCAGGGTCAGCATCCCACCCTGAACACTAAGCCAGGGTCAGCATCCCACCCTGAACACTAAGCCAGGGTCAGCATCCCACCCTGAACACTAAGCCAGGGTCTGCATCCCACCCTGAACACTAAGCCAGGGTCAGCATCCCACCCTGAACAATAAGCCAGGGTCTGCATCCCAACCTGATGACTAAGCCAGGGTCAGTATCCCACCCTGAACACTAAGCCAGGGTCAGCATCCCACCCTGAACACTATGCCAGGATCAGCATCCCACCCTGAACACTATGCCAGGGTCAGCATCCCACCCTGAACACAAAGCCAGGGTCAGCATCCCACCCTGAACACTAAGCCAGGGTCAGCATCCCACCCTGAACACTAAGCCAGGGTCAGCATCCCACCCTGAACACTAAGCCAGGGTCAGCATCCCACCCTGAACATTAAGCCAGGGTCAGCATCCCACCCTGAACACTATGCCAGGGTCAGCCTCCCACCCTGAACGCTAAGCCAGGGTCAGCATCCCACCCTGAACACTATGCCAGGGTCAGCATCCCACCCTGAACACTAAGCCAGGGTCAGCATCCCACCCTGAACACTAAGCCAGGGTCAGTATCCCACCCTAAACACTAAGCCAGGGTCAGAATCCCACCCTGAACACTAAGCCAGGGTCAGCATCCCACCCTGAACACTAAGCCAGGGTCAGCATCCCACCCTGAGCACTAAGCCAGGGTCAGTAACTCATCCTGAACGCTTTGCCAAGGTCAGCATTTCACCCTGAACACTAAGCAGCATCCCAACCAGGCAACTATTTTTCTTCCTTTCTTTCTTCCTTTCATCTCATTCCGTCCATCTGTATATTTTTTTCTGAATCTACATCTGCTTTGTTGCCCTCTTTGTTTACTTCCTCCCTTTCTCCTATTCCGTATATTGTTCTTCCTTTCTTTCTTCATTTTTTCCGTCCTTTCCTCCATTCTTCCCTCTCTCCTATAATGTTTTTCGTTATAATAGTATTCTTTTCTTTCTTCTTTTTCTTACACTTCAGTTCATCCCTTTATTCCTTTCTTTCTGTGTTCCTTCGTCTGTCCATCTAAGCCAGGGTGAAGCCAAAGATAATCAAGCCGCTGCCGGTTTTCTTTTTTCTCTTAGTTTTAGTTTTCCTCAGTTTCGTTTTTTTTTTGTTGTTGATTTGATTTTTGGTTAAATATATATATATTTTTTATTTTTTTTACTTTTCTTTCTTGGTTTTGAGTTCAAACGTTTCGTTACATTTTGTCATTATATGTTTTTAGTTTTCTAATTTTTGACTGATCAGGAGTTGACGTTTTTAGATTTGTTTTTTCGACTACTGCTTGAGTTGATTTCTTTGTTTCTTTTTTGTTTTTCTTTTTTATGGCTTCTTTATTTTGATGTCTTGTTGGTGACTTAACGATTTCGTTATATTTTGGAAAGTTAGCTATTTTTTTTTTGTCGGGGGGGATTTTGTCCTTTTTAGGTTACGTCGTGAGGAGATTTTTTTTTGCAAATGGTCAGGGCAGTGTTCAGAGTGTCCAGGGAGTGTCAGGGGCCTTGTTGCGTGGGTCGTCATCAGCGTGTCCGTCCATTGTTCAGAGAGTGTCCAGGGAGTGTCAGGGGCCTTGTTGCGTGGGTCGTCATCAGCGTGTCCGTCCATTGTTCAGACAGTGTCCAGGGAGTGTCAGGGGCCTTGTTGCGTGGGTCGTCATCAGCGTGTCCGTCCATTGTTCAGACAGTGTCCAGGAGTGTCAGGGCCTTGTTGCGTGGGTCGTCATCAGAGTGTCAATCCAATGTTCAGAGAGTGTCCAGGGATTGTCAGGGGCCTTGTTGCCTGGGTCGTCATCAGAGTATCAGTCCATGTTGTGTTTCCATGACTTTTTATATTTTCGTATTCTTTTTCTGTAATATCGTTTCTTCGGTATTTTATTTTCCGTTTCCTGGTGTTGTGCAGGCTAGCTGTATCGCCATTCTTGGTGCTGTATGCTGCTTAGGATGAGTCTCCCTCACCCCAGAGGAGTCAGCAACCCTACCCAACACACAGCGCCAAAGGCATTACTCTGCTATTTTTTTTTTCCTCTTTTCTTGATGTTGTGTTTATATCACTTCTTTTTTCTCGTGTTTTTTTCTCTAATATTCATTATTCGGTGATATTTTTCTTTATTTTCCGTTTCCTGGTGTTGTACAGGCTAGCTGTATCGCCTTGTCTGGTGCTGTATGCTGCTCAGGATGAGTCTCCCTCACCCAAGAGTCAGTAACCCTACCAACACACAACACCTAAGGCTTTTCTATGCTAGATTTTTTCCCTTTTCTTGATTGTGTTTCTATCACTTCTTTATTTTCGTCTTCTTGTTATTGTGATTTTAATTCTTCGGTGTTATTTTCTTTATTTTCCGTTTCCTGGTGTTTTGCAGGCTAGCTGTATCGCCTTATCTTGGTGCTGTATGCTGCTCAGGATGAGTCTCCCTCACCCCAGAGGAGTCAGCAACCCTACCCAACACACAACACCTAAGGCCTTAATGCTAGATGCGTGGGTCGTCATCAGAGTGTCAGTCCATTGTTCAGAGAGTGTCCAGGGAGTGTCAGGGGACCTTGTTGCGTGGGTCGTCATCATAGTGTCCATCCATTGTTCAGAGTGTCCAGGGAGTGTCAGGGTGCCTTGTTGCCTGGGTCGTCATCAGAGTGTCCGTGCCTTCGTGCGTGCTTGCGTGCGTGCGTGCGTGCTTACGTACTTGCGTGAGTTCGTGCGTTTTTTCGTGCGTGGCTGCGTGCTTGCTTGTGTGAATGTGTGCGTGCGTGCGTCTGTACGTGAGTGTGTGTGCTTGCGTGCGTGTGCATGCGTGGGTACGTGATTGTGTGCGTGCTTGAGTGTGTGAGTGCTTGTATGTTGCGTGCGTTGGGCGGTCAGTGCCTGCGAGCGTGTGTTCGTCCGTTCCTTCGTGCGTGTGTACTCGTGTTCGTGCGTGCGAGCGTGTGTTCATCCGTTCCTTCGTGCGTGTGTATTTGTGTTCGTGCGTGCGAGCGTGCGTTGGGGATGGGTGTGTGCGAGCGTGTGTTCGTCCGTTCATTCTTGCGTGTGTTATTGCGTTCGTGCGAGGTGCGAGCGAGCGTGCGTTGGGAGTGAGTTTGTGCTGGCGTGCGTTGCGGGGTGAGTGCGTGCGTCCTGCGTGAGCTAGGCGAATAGCACGCGATAACTTTTCCTGTCGCAGCAGGAGCAGACCGACATCAGCTTCGGCAACGACCCCGGGAGTTGCTTCAACTCCCTCTGGGAGGCCTTCCTCTCCTCTTTTTGTTCCTTACTGGAGGGAAGCCTCCCTATCCTGTCACGGCAGAGCGTTAGTCCATTAGTCACCTGCCTCATTATCCTCTGTGTGTGTGTGTGTGTGTGTGTGTGTGTGTGCGCGCGCGCGTGTGTATGTGTGAGGTTCTGAGGCTCGCCTGGCCTCGGGGATCAGCCAGGGGATTTTGATTTCTTGAGATGGAGTCACCCTTCTCCTTTTTCTTACCCGGTATAGGGTCGAGATTTACCACATCACCTCGGTTTGCGAGATGCCGTTT